>NC_081523.1:17868372-17895872 GCF_030273125.1 Centropristis striata
ATATGATAATTACTGTCTTTAAATGGAATAATTTTGTGATAAAATCTTACACGGTCGCCCCTAAAGTTGGAATAATTTTGTTTTCAGACACAATCCTCTGTTAATTATGGTTTAATTTCATTGTGGTATGTTTAGAAGAGCTTGATTATTAAAGTTTTGAGAAGATATACACTTTAACTGCCAAGAATAAATCACATTGTCACAATCATTTCATGGAAAGAGGTAAATAATATTTTATTCCAACTTTATGGGCGACCGTGTATCTCGTGGGACAGAATTACGTCCACTATGTTTGTTATAACAAGAATATACTATTTTTTCACAAAGCTGTTTATATATTTATCTCTATTATTTTTGTTGACTCTGCTATGTTCATTTTGCACTAAAGTTCTGAATTAATTGATAAAATGCCCAGCACTGTTCACTTATCGAGGATTTAATTCACATAGTAGTGACCAAAAATAGGCTTTACCATGTGGTTATTCAATATAGACAATTTATTTATTGAATATTAACATGCTATATTGTGATATCTATAGTTATTGAGATATGAGATGCAACCCCGATTCCAGAGAAGTTTGGATGCTGCGAAAAAACAAGATTAAATGAAATGCATCAAACTGAGAAGTTAGAGTTTATATTTACAAAAACAAAAGTCTATTAGTTTGAACCTAAACTACACAGCCTTTGTGCAGTTTTTAATTGAATATATGTCATAAAGGATGCTAATTATTATATTCTGTTCTCCCAACGTATTTGGAATCAGGGTTGTATTTTGGAATAGAACATCCAGTCACTTTAACTGGAAAACTGTCTGCTTTTGATTGTACAGTTGATTTATAAATATTGCTGATGTTCAAGCTTTAGTTGGGGAAAAAGGATTGTTTCCTTAAAAATATTTATTCAGAATTTTAAGTCATTTCTTTTCATTATTCTCAGGAAATGTGACCCTTCTGTGAGCGTTATGTGTGTTGAAGATTTCAGCAGCGTGTAAAAAATGCTGACATTCTGGCTCAGCTTCTTTAATTATTGACAGCCACATATCAAAGTGTATTACTCTCTTTTTTTCCCTACAGTCTTTTTTTCAGGCTTTACTTTGACTTTATTTGATAGTGACGGCAGAGCGCTGACAGGAAATGAGGGGAGAGAGGGGATAGGCGATATGCAAAAAAAAAAGTCCCTCACCAGACTGAAAGCAGGGTCTTTCTTATCACACAGTGTGTGGTGTGGTACAGTGTGAGGACGCCCCATCCCCGTAGGCAACGGTATAAATTCAGAGATTCAAACAACAAAAAACCCTTATGCTGAAGGCCCTTCTATTATAACCAGAATGATCTTGAAAATAAAATATTTTTGCTCCGAGTCTGCCACATGAAAACACTTTCTAATGACCTTGTGATTTAACCAAAAAATATGGCCCATTGTAAAACTGAGGCTTTCTGCTGTGACAGTTACACCATGTTCCCTCTGTAGGCGAGATTGTTCTGCTTTTGTTTCGCTCTGAATGTTCTCAGACGTCTGATCCCAAAGCTGTGATATTTCAAAAGTACACATATTGTTTTTCAGAAGCAGCTCACACGGTTTTGCTCATTCACACGAGGGAGTTGCCCACAATCATCTCCTGTTGGCCCCCTGAATGGGTCAAGTGCCTTGCTCCAGTGCAGCTGAGGAAAACAGTGAAGAGAGCTCTGCCTGTTTCTCTGCTTTTAAAAACTACCAGCTCCCCCCCAGTGTAACATCTATCAGCTTGAGTCCTTCAGGAATCCATTTATTAATTTTGAACTCTAATTATATGGGCTTATTATGTCCCTTTGTCTTGTTGAAATGCCTCTGTTTATGCTCCCCTCCGTTAACAAATGAGCCTCCTGACACACACTTGTATTCCCTGACAGTTACATCGCCAACCAGAGCAGCTTCTCCTCCATCAACGACAAAGACCTGCACTACTACAAGAATCTCAGGAACCTGTAAGTTTTTTTTATTTATGGCTTATATTGGCAAGACAAACAAACACTTTGGCTCAGGGCAAACATTCAGAGCTATTGTGAATAAACAAATTAGCTAATAAATGATTAGGGATGCACAATATGGATGTTTTTCAAACGATAATTACCTGTCTGTCATGGTTGATAGTGATAAAATAACAGATATTTTGACCAAAATAAATCTAAATAAAAAATATCAGTTCTCACTCTTCAAATATTCATTTATATTTTGTTTTACAGAGCATTTTGACAATCATTTCAAATATAATTATGAAGCATAGTCATAATCTGTCAAATCAGACACGTCATGTATTAAATACTGTATTAGATTGTGTAGATGCTGCGCTCGTTAAGTCAATAAAAACAATTTTGCTTCATATAACTCTATTCATCTTCTATAACTTCATTATTGCAATTATACATAATATAATAACTGTCCCATTATTGGCCGATACTTTTTTGGTACAGGTATAAATCATGCATCCCTATAAATGGTTAAACACAGTGTTTTTATGTTACATATTTGAATATTCTTTCACTTATTGTGTTAAAATGTTCCTCTCAAAGCATTTTGAAGCAGAAAGAACAACTTATAACAGCTTGTTAAAACACACTGCATGATAAATATTGATATTCTTTGCCTTTACTGATAATTCTCCTCCTTTGCTTAAGGCACTATATTACCCAAGTGGGTTGCTTTAACGTACTGCTGTGTCTATGGCTGGGTGTGCCTCATTTTATTTCTTAATCTAAAAAGGAATTGTCCACAGAGCGACACTTTCTTGCAAGAGAATCATCCTTTAAGTGGACACTACCTAATTTCCCCACCAATATCCAGTTTGGTAGACAAGATTAAAGAACGTTACGCCTTGCAAGTGTATATGCTTTTAATTGTGGTCAGACCCAGTGGGAACAAAATGAGTGCTGGGTTTGAGCTACAATCACAAACAGTCTGAGAAATGCTTAACACACAATTACACTCCATTTTATATTAATATGACAATACTATTTCACAGTTTGGACATGTATAGAGGAAGCATTTGTTGAGTGTCGTGGTTTATAAGTGGTGAAATGAAAATCTGTGCTCAGTCATATCAGATGAGATGAATCACAGAACATCTGTTAGACCAACCTTGATATCAGATAATGAGGGGCACACACACACACACACACACACACACACACACACACAATCTCTCTGCACCTGGTTTTAACAATGCTGAGTACTGTAAAATGTACAGTAAAAATATCAAAGAAACCAGACTCATAAAACAGTTTTTAGTTCATGATTTGAGACGTCTGTTAAATCTGTAAATGTGCTGAGGTTGCACCGTGGCAGACTTCTGAATGTGCCCGAGCAGTGGCTCAATTGAGAGATCTTTAATTGGACACATTTTGCAGTGACCCAGCTGGATCAATGAGGTGAAATCTTTATGTTGTATGATTGATTTAGTTTTGATTTTTCAGAACAGATTACACAGCGTCGCGTGCATAATAATCAGCGCACATTTTTTCCTGAAAGATGGGCTGAATTTAGCAGAACAGTTATATTCAGATTCTAGAGTTGGGAATCACCAGAGGCCCAAAGATATGATACTGTGAAAATATTTCATACATCAAGACACGATACGATGTCACTGTGATTTCAAATATTTGGCTGAGCATTGTGATAACTATAAATGTAAATTGCCTTTTTCAAGTACATATAATAATAGTTTGAACAAGTTTTAAGTCTGTTCATCCCATGTCACTCATTTTTATTACAGCAAAATGCCATTGTTAAGCAGATGGATGAACATGACAAACTGAACAGTTTGTTTATTACAATCTACATAGTGAAATGTATTTGAATGCAAACATATGTAGACTACTGTACAGGTATTTTGAACAATGCAACTTGTGCAAAAAAAGTTATGCAGCCCCTTCAGCAACAGCAAACTTAAAAATAAAAAATCATAACTCAGCAACTATCAATTGGTTTATTTCAATGTAAACCAAAGTGTTTCTGTCTCTGTCACAGATATAACCACAAACCATCAGCTTACACTACATAACACTGCCAATATCTCCCCATGTCAGTATTCAGATGCTACTTTTTGTGATGAAGCATTCATTAAACAGAATTTGTTTGGCAAGGTGGTATCTTTTCTGTTCTAAATCCTCCTCGAGCAGAACCTGTTACAAACTATTAACAAATATCAGTAATCTGAATTTTAACGTTTCAGATGTTGCTGTTGTTTCTAATAGTTTTGTTCATGATGACCACGACAATGATGCTGTTGTATTTATATTTGTGTCAGAACCGTGACCAGCAGCAGGCTAACCTATGTATCGCAGCTGGCCTTTCAAAACAACCTCAAGATACAGTACCTGTAAGTAAATAAATCATAATTCTGTTCCTTGCTTTTTATTGACATGACAGCTTCTGTGCTGATTTATTTATCACCTTTAGTGAGTTAAGCAAGTTGTTCGACTCAGTTGAGGACAAAAATGTTAAATATGTGTTATCTTCAAAAATATATATCTATCATTCAATTTTTGTCATATTGTGTTACTGATTGTTAAAATTGATGAACAGAACATGTACAGTATATCATAATGTAAAGAAGACTTAGTATCAATTAATCAGAAAGAAAAGAAAGAAACTCTAGTTCAGGTTCTAAACAGAAAACAGAAATAAATGATCATAAATAAAGTTATTTTTAAAGATAAAAATAATTCAGTCTTCTTGGTGTATGTAAAAATGTGACGTTCAGCCTAATATTTTATTGTTGTTTTACAATCTCTTCTCCCGACTTAATTTCCAGGAATCTGAAAGATAACAACCTTTCATCGCTGTCCTGGAGGATATTCAAACACCTCAACATCTCTTATCTGTGAGTTCAGTTCAGCTGTCTCTATCAGTCTGTCCATCTCCGTGTCTGTCTGTCTCTCTCTCCGGTTTACCTCCCAGTTATCATCGCCGCCTGTAGATAAACAAATTCCTGCAGCATCTGTGTTAGATTTCTGATGTGATGTTTTGACGGTTTACGTGTGGTTTACTGATGCCTCCAATCTTTCCTGGAGCCAGAGAATTACGATTTCATATAGATTCAGGCAACAGAGAATGAGATTAGCTGAAGTGGACAAGCAGCAATTAACCACCAGGACGTGATTAATGCATACATGCTCCCCCCACACAAACCTTTACTCAGTCCGTTTACTAATGAAGGCTGCAAATAACGAGAATTTTAGTTACCGATTAATCGGTATATGGTCTATAAAATGTAGATTCCAGTTTCTAAGGAAATGTCTTTGTCAATCCAAAAACCGAGAGATACTCTTATCAGAGATCCTTTAACTTTCTTTGAACTGTCTTTTCATTGCACAGAATGTTTTCATTATTCTTTGGTATCAATTCATTAATTACTTTTTTTAATTACTTTCTTTTGATTAATTGATTTTTATCTGTTATCTTTTGTCTGTTTTAATTTGCCTTTGTAAAGCAAATTGTAACCTGTACTTTGAAAAGTGCTCTATAAATAAAGATTATTATTATTATTATTATTATTATTAAGTTTAACATTCTGTTTGAAAACAGAAATCTCGATTAATTGATTTAAAAAAAACACCTGACAATTATTTTTCCGTTGATCGATTAATTGACTATCTGCAACTCTATTATTAACTAATATTACCTGTAATAAAACAGTCATTTTCACATTTGTTACTTTTGGACTTTTCAAAGCGACTTGTTTCCTCCTAATTCAAGTCTCTATGCTAAGCTAAGCTAACCGGCTGCTTCATACTTAACGAATAGACATGAATTGTATAAATCTAAATCGTCTAAATCTAAAGACTTGTTTCCCAAAATGTTAAACTATTTCTTTAACGCACTTTGACACAAGAACAATTCAGTGTTTCAGCAATTTTCACTACTCAATGCTCTTGATGATTCTTGACTGTGTGTGTGTGTGTGTGTGTGTGTGTGTGTGTGTAGGATCCTGACAGGGAACCCTCTGCACTGCTCCTGCGAGAACATGTGGATCAAGCTGTGGTTGGGAGAGGAAGCAGACAACCAGGAGCTGCGCTGCATCGAGGATGGAGGAGGACGCAAGCTGCTGTCCAGACTGACACTACCTAACTGTGGTGAGGACACACACACACACATACACACACACACACACACACACACACACACACACACACACACTGGAACTGAGTGCAAAGTGTTGGAACATCTGTAGTAAAAAAAAACATTTGGTTTCCTCCCTCATATTTTTTGCATGTGTGTGACACATCTGTTTTTATACAGGTGTACTGTATGTGTTTAAGTACGGGACATATACTGTAGAGAACCTGTTATTGCACGACAAGCCTGCTAGGTGTTTAGCCGGTTCTCCGAGAGGTGTGAGGGATGAACAACTGGACAAAGTTTAGTGTTAAAACCAATGAGTACACAAAGAAGAAGATTTATGCATAAACTACAGCCACTGCAGTGATCCGCAATATATACCAGCTGGTGTATGAGAACTTCCACAGGCAACAGCACACACTGTACTTCTCTTTACTCAACAGGACTCTGCTTAGTCTGTATATTGTAATTTCTCTCGACACTTAGCAGTGCAAGAAGCCACAATGTCTTACACATGAACAAGCAAACAAATGACAAAATGAACGCATGCATGTACACTCAGAGTCAGGCTTTTATAGATGGCTTAAAAATGTAGTTTGGTTTCTACAGGGTGTCATTAAAAGGCCATCGACACTAAACAGGATGCATAGATTAGCTGCCAGATGGAGGAGAGCAGAATGTGTGACCTACAGTGGAGTGTTTGTGTGTGCTCTTGGAGAGGTTATGTCATCTTATAGACCAGTTAGAGTCACCCGAGACATTTGTATGTAGGTGCAGAAAGGTCACTGTGCAGGACATTATAGAAGCAGGAAGATATTTTACTGTGGGAGCGTTTGTTTGACTTAAAACACAGATGACATCAGTGAGTTTCAAAGATGCTGAGTGGAGAAAATCCACTGTATGTATCACAATAAAATGAAGTGTTATAAAGACCATCTGCACTATGTCCTATGGCACCGGTGACCTGCTGTCACACAGCAGATTTCATTTCCTTTTTCTCTGAATCATCATGTTTCCGTCATCTAGGAAGAAATTCTTTCTGGATTTATGGAAAGCTGGGATGAAATACTCAACAGCAACAGCAATAATCACACTTTTATGAGCAATAAAAGACAATTTCCATCAGATTTAATTGCAAAAACTTAATGAGAAAATCTTTGTTTAGGTTGCAAAGAAAGCGTATTTAGTATTCCGATAAGGATAATGTGTCTACAAACCAGACGACAGTTTCCTTGCATATGATGTCATACATCAGCGCACTTTCCAGATGGAGGGCGGCAATGAGCTCCAACACTGCACAAACGCTTATAATTTTCTGCTGTTCCAATAGATCAAATCAGGAATAATACTTTTGAGTCCTGAAAATATTATTACATAAAGGGGGAGAAGTAAAAAGCACGAGAAACATGCATTGAAAAATCCGTCTGATGTCTGGAAGTCAACTCATTTAAAGTACTGTGGTTTTTTATAGCTACGGTCCATGTTTTTAATGTTGTTTTTTTAATATAAAATGGTGCGATTAGCGATAGCTAGCTAAGGAATCTAGAAATAGTGCATGAATATACATATTGGGATTTACTCACCTGGCCAGAAACAAGACTGCAGTCATTCAATGCTACTTTGGTTTGGAGGTCATGGACCCAAACACACAACAAATACTTATAATCCTTTAAACTATTGCATTAGGCTCACTGTGTAGCAGGAGGTCTGGAGGATGAGGTCATTTGTAATTATGAGAACAGGCAAAATGGTTAAGTTGTGGGAAAATTCACTTTCCTTCATTTTCTATGGCTCACATCCAATACGGGTTTTAATTTCTGCAGGATACCTGCTGTGTGCAGGTTAATTCATAATTCGGAATTATAGTTTATTTTCTTTATTTGGAATCATATCTTAATGAAATCATACACTGGGATATCGGGACACATAAATTCTGCTTATGGGAATACTCTAGTGTAGTCGAACTGTTGTCTTAATTATTATGTTATTATATAATATTATTATTCTGTATTTGTGTGAATGCATATAAATCGAGTCAGGGCATAGCTTGTTTTCCTGTTTGACTTGAAGCTGTTGTGGTCATTTCACACCAAAATTCTTCATTAAATGAGAAAATACTCGATACTTTTCATTGGCCAAGTATTCCTTCATACAAGAACATATAAAATAGAATCTAATAAACCTGCTATATCATGATATATGTCGTTGTCGAGGCATGAAATGACCTCTACTGGAACAGAAGATCGAGCCAGATATCACCCAGCCACACTTTTACGAAGTCACTCTCCTCTTTTATTACACTGTATATGGATTTATTATTTCCTGCCCCCCATCTGAATTTCACGCATCATAATGACATGATTGCAAACAAGCTATTCTCTGTAACAGAGCAACAGTGCATACAGTTATTTACAGTACAAGTGTAATGTCAAGCTAACCAGCAAGCTCGCTGTCACTCCTTGACAGACTTCCACAGACCACAAACCTTTTATGTTCTTGCTTATGGGAACGTTTATCAAGCTCGAATGTATAAATGTCAGCAGTTAATTGATACTTTATTCTTTCCTCCTTCTTCGTTTTTCATTCATCTCTTTATTTTAAACTCCCTTCTTTTTCATAAACAGGGTCATATTACAGCTCGACCCGTCTGTCCACACTCGGCCTGGATTTGTAGATTTTTATCAGCACAAATCTTTGGTAATAATGTAAAGCTTGAGCTTAACCCAAGCAAACAAATGAAACACAGACAGTTCCAGCCTTTGGAGCAATGAGTCCAGTCAGATCCAGTTTGCTGCTGTAAAGTGAGAACATAAAGGAATCTTCAGGTCTGATTGGAATCTATAAAAGAGACAATAACAACCAGTCAGAAAAGCTTGAGAGGCTTCAATTGAAATGTAATCAAATTGTCTCTCTAATAAGCTAGAAGATGTATCTGTAAGTATTTTTGCCATCTGCTCTGAAATAGCTCAGGGCAGTCGAGACGCACAGGACACAAACAATAAGTTAGCATGCAGGAAGCTAACAATGTCATTGATAACTCCTATTGATTCGTCCCCTCTGTCTCCCTTCCATTAGCGGAGGTTATTTTTGGCATTAGCACAGTTACAGCAGGGCCCCTGGAGAGGTGGGCAGGGGACCCCCTGGCAGTGTGACATATGAGGAGGAGGACATGGTGGAGCAGGGGTGCCAAATTATGCCCCAGGGCGAACAGTGATAGACCAAAAACCCAAACTGCTGGCCTTTTGCTCTCTGTCAGTTTTCTTTCTTTCTTTTTTTCTCGCCTTTCCCTCTCTTAGGCTGTCTTTCTCCCTCTTTGTTACTCATTTTCCATTGCTGTGTCTGCCTGTATGTATGACTGTATGTCCTTCTGACTGTCTGAACATTTCTGAGTGACATATGAGGAAGGCACAAAGCAGAGGAAGTGCCCAACGATGCCCTCGGGCTGACACTGATCTCTCAGGCCACCCGCATATGTCTCTCGCTCTGTTTCTCTCTGTGGACTGTTTACAGCCGCGTCTCCGCTCAGAAAGGCTGGCAAACACAGACTGTTCCCACTGCTGACCCTCACTAAACTTCACGATAAAACTTGCTGCTGCAGCCCCATGCTCGTGCAAAGTAAAAATAGGAGGGCTGTGTCACTCAGCAAAAATGTTGGGATTGAAACAGCTGTAGGTATTAAAACACTTCTACTCAGATGTTTGTTAATAGAATGATTAATGCAATAAAAAACCCTATAAAAACTTATAAACTCCCCATTCGTTCTCTCTCACAATACTTTCTTAAATTGTGAGATTACTCCAGGGGCATGCTTATTAATGTAGCAGTATACAGTGTTATAATGCCATGGATCATAAAAAAGCAGCAGTATTTTCAAAAACTTGAATTAAATTGAATCTATATGTAATCTTTTCCCTAGTGTTTTCAAGATTGGAAAAAAATGGCTCCACTTGCTACACATATTAATATAACCTTAACTATTCATATTTTTACAACTCTGCCATGTAAACCTGCAGCTTTCCAATGTTGCTGAGGAGTGAAGAATGTATGTAAGAATGTATGAATGTGGCAGGATACAGCACAGATTTTTGATCAAATATCACTATTTTAAATTTGTCTTTGGTTACCTTCTCTGACAAACAGAAATTAAACAATAATCCCGTTTTTATAGTCTCAGTATTTTTCGTGATTTTCTTTTAAGGAAAACGTGCTTTTAAAAAAAAAAGCGAATTTGGGGTTTTCAGCGGGTTCAGGAAAAATCAGACATGGGAAATAAACATTAGTGAGCGTTCGCCTCCTGATCCTCATTTTATGCGAGTATCATCATCATTGCAGATTCAGAGTGATAGATTTGTGACCATCCTTGAACTACTATAGATTAAATGTTTTTAATAATATTCAATTAGCCATGAAGCCTTTTGTACAATAAGCAAATACATTTACATTATGATAGTTCAAGTGTATAAATCTGAACTTTTCAGCGAGTCCTGGCAGGGTGCCACAGACAGACAGGCTGAAGGATCCAAATGTATAAATGTTAATAATTGAAACCAGCTGTCCTGAGCAAAGGTGCTTTTTCCCTTTTCCCCCTCTATGTGGTGTTGAAATGACAGATGGATTATCAGACCTGTGCTGGTCACATCACAGCGCTGGTGCCCTCTGTCTTCATCCGTCTCCCTCCCTGTCCGTCTCTCTGTCCATTTGTCAGGCTGGAATGACCGTCTATCAGGTTTCATTTCCCGCCTTGTCATCCCCTTATATTTTGATAAGTGTTCAAGTATTATTTCCTTGTCTCCTTGTCTTGTGTGTGAATAGCCTGTCCAGTGTAACTGTATCCTTACATAGCTGTCTGTGTGTCAACCCTTCTCTATCTCTCTGCTCTTTCTTTTGTGTAGTGGGCTCTTACAGTTGAGAAACACAAATGCAGCACGTAGGCACACACCTGACTCGAGCAGTAAACTGCAGTTTATTGTGTCTGTGGGCAGTAGATGCTATTCACATGTATGAATTTCCTTTAGGGAGACCACTCACTTGTAGATAACGAGAAATTCAACAAGACACAAAAGCTATAAAAACAGAGAAGTTAAAAAAAGCACAAAGAAACTCACCCCCGTGCAGATTGGCAGAAACAGATTAGGACGGTTTTCATGTCTTGCAGCTCTGATGTTTTATGAGCTCTTTTAAAAAGGTAATAGACATGACGTTTAGTGCTGCGTTCGGCCATTCTGCAGTCCTTTGTAGGCCATGCTGCTGTCATCTAACAGTGGGGTTTTGCTTGCAGAAGGATTCAAGGGGCTTTAAAATGGACAACAGCTTCAAAAACAGAAGAGCATAGCTGGTCAAAACAATTCAGTTAATCATCTTTATGGGAAAGGGGAGAAAGTAATCGCTAAGAATTTGAAATGAGGAGGAAAAGTTGTTGTGTAAAGATGGAACACTCTGCAGTTTTTATTTTTCAATTTCTCAGTGGTCCTTCATATGACAAGAATGATGCATCGCTGAAGCAGCTCGGTATCATGAGGAATTATTACCACGTTGGACGGTTCCACGTCCTCACAATTTACATCCAATGCAAATGCAGGAAGCAGTGTGTCCTTTATGTAAAGAGGTGGAGAGAAAGTGTGTGGAGGTCAAGGTGATAGATAGACGTGTCTACCTTTAATGTAGGAGACCAAAGATTTACCTTTTTATCAACCATTTATGACGTTTCTCTGACTTGAACCATGTTTTTCAGTCGGCTAAACGTAACTGTACAAAACAGTGTAGATGATCAGAAATCAGAACTGCTAATTAAATACAGAACATTCATTTAAAGAGGACCTATAATGCTTTTCCTTTTTTTCCCCTTTTACATACACAGCTCAAAAGGTTTTGGTCACTTATTTTTGAAAGAAAAGCACAATTTAAAAAAACAACAAAAAAACAGACATTCAATCTAGACTTTGTTAATGTGGTAAATGACTATTGAAGCTGTAAACAGCAGATTTTCTTATAAAATACCTATTATATATTGTCAGCAACCATCACTCCTGTGTTCCAGTGGCAAATTGTATTAATCCACGTGTATAGTGTTGAAAGGCTAACTGATCATTAAAACACCTGAGCATTATGTTAGCACAGCTGAAAACTGTTTGTGCTGATTTGAGAAGCAATAAAATGATCCTTCCTCAGGCGGGTTGAGTATCTAGAGGTAAAGCTGGAGATTTGTACAGGTTAAAATTATTTTTTCTACCCTTGTCAATATCTTTACTATATTTTCGATTAATTTTGTAACAGTTTGTTTTCATGGAAAACAACACAGACATTTTGTAAGTGACCCCAAACCTTTGAGCCATAGTGTATATTGTTATAATGTTGGCTGTTCATGTTTAACATAACCAAAGTGTCAAATAAAGCTACTCTCGGCTCAAACTAATGTTAGTTAGTGCAAGGTATATTTGGGGTATTGTGTTTATAATACATACACCGCTACATATAGCTGCATTATATTGTCACGGAAACTAGTAATCTTGGTTGCCGATGTTGTTCATTTCTCCCCAATTTTGCTGCTGGAACATGTTTGATTGTGTAGTTTTTAGTTTCGAAGCTTTTGATACTTTTTTGCTGCAGAAAGTGCTGTTATATTCTGTTACAGTCATTCCTTCATCTGCAATGATGGACGGGACAGAGACAGTAAGAGCGCAGATGCAAAAGACCAGGAAACGCTTTGTTAAAATGTCAGTTGAAGCTGAAGTTATAAATCCAAAATCACTTGCCACAATGAAAGTAATGTAGCCTTCCTTAGGATTAAAAAAAGGCCAACAGATAGATTAGAAGACATTTCAAACCTATAAATGGCCTGAAGTCTGAGTCAGTCAGTCAAGTTGACTGACAACAGTTTTAGGCAAAAAATTAATAATCTGTAAGAGATCCTGGTTTTAGAGCTGCTCATCCAGTCCTGCCTGACATTCTCCTCCCTATTTCTCTGCCTTCTTTGAGCACAAATCACTTGGTGAATCCTTCTTATAATGCACTGACAGTCTCTACTGTGTGCGCACAACAACAGAAAAATACAGAGGCAAACTAAGGGACGGATTTTGTGTTGTGTCACTTTCCGGCACATTTTTTCTTCCCTCTCTTTTGTGTATTTTGTGAAAGATTTCTCTTTCTCGCCTGCTGCTGCCTC
The DNA here is from genome assembly GCF_030273125.1 of Centropristis striata. NCBI lineage: Eukaryota > Metazoa > Chordata > Actinopteri > Perciformes > Serranidae > Centropristis > Centropristis striata. The sequence goes on from NC_081523.1 coordinate 17,881,634, forward strand.
TCATCAGAAATCACCACATCTCTGTGGCAGAAATGCCTTACATAATAAATGTGAACACTTCTCTAAACACCAATGTGGACGTGCTCATTGTGGCCCATAACAAGGTCTGACAACAATGACACCTCCGACAATGACGCTGAAGTATGCTGTGGCGTATTGTGCGGAGGATTCAATCCAGAGCGGATGTTTTGCTTTTAAATATGAGCTCTGAGCAGCTATTCAGCTCCACATCACCGGGGCATATCCCAGATGCTGTGCTTGTAATTCACAGCCCATTCACAGCACATGGTCCTGGTGAATGAGGGTAATCTGAATTCAAGAAGTCAAGGAGTGTCAAGGACTGGCATATACTCAGTGTGAAAATGATGTATTCTTTACACATTCATTCTCCTACTTTTGATAGGGTGAGGTTTTCATTGTTAAAACCTTGCCCAATTATCTGCCTATAAAAATCGTAGTTTATAGAAAAAAAGAGTCCTTTGGGAACACTGACATCTGGTAATACAAAGAGAAAGAATTAGAAAAACTGCAAAAACGATGCTATTGCACCCCACTCTCCGAAGTAATAAGAGAAAAAGAAAAAAGATACACAAAAAAAAAAAGGTACCGGGAAAAAAGGCCAGAGTACCTGCTGAAATAAAATCATGGAGTCTAAACTTAAAGACCAAGAAAAAAAAATCATATTTCCCTGGTTCAAGTGGTTTTAAAAAACTGATTTATCGCAGATATGTATAATTTATGTAACACAAGCACATGCCATGTTATAGACTGGTTCAGTGTGTCACTTATAGACATTTCCATACCTCCCAAAAACCACTAGGAGGTAGATAGGCTACCTTTGACGAAATGGAAATATCAGTGAGATAATTATTGGTTTACATGAGTTGCTTCCCAATGAAAACACCTCCATCTTCTCATGAAGTATGGAGCCACTTAAAAATCTGGGTTTGGCCTGTCATTAGTGACATTGTTTCTGCAAGTTGCAAGTTTATTTAAGCAAAGATGGGTGAAAGGTTAACAAATTAAGGAGTCACTTTATAGTGTAAATCCCTTCAGTAGGGTGTGGAAACTTGGACAGTCGACAGTTTGCCAACAAGCATTGAAACTGTTCTGGAGGCTGCTGGTGGTTTTCACACACACAGTTCATTTGCTCTGGTCCAAAACAGTTGATGAGCTTGTAAACTTAGAACTATGCTTTGGGTTATTTTCACACAGGGAGAAAAAGCGAAAATACATCACTACAAACCGCATGACAGAATTTTCACTCTGCCTATTGGTCAGATGTGTCTGGGGTGGAAGTAAGAAAGTAAAAACAGGCAGAAAGTCCTGTGGTCTGGCCTAGTGCATCTTTCTGTGAGAGAAACATTTCTACGCAATTCTCCGGCTCGCTGCTACAGTCTGCACACCTGACTAAAAGTGCCGTTTAGCTCAAACTTGCAGAGTACACCTCGTAGTTGGGTTGGATCATGTTCCCACCACAAACAAACCACTCCAGAGTTAATTTGGACCAAACAGAGACCACCTCCTCAAAAGGTGTCACTGCTGTTGTTTCGGTTCACACCCAACTGTTGTTACTGTGTTGCACCGAGGAGGGAAACCCAACCAGAGTCAGAATTAACTGGACTGGAAAAACATCTGAAGACTCCTTGCACTGGATTTCCTTTGATTTGTCATCCATCTGTTCGTCACAGAATGCAGGTGGACAAAAAGTGAGCAAGTGCAGAAAAAATATTTGACATTTAGCTCAGTAGCTAATGGTTTCATGAACTTTCCATGTTGGCTCAAAGTGAAGGACGAACGTTTGTTCTTGACTTTGGAAATAAAACTCAAAGTCCACTTTCTTGCATTTTTCATAAACAAAAAAAGTGATTTAAATGAAAACACAACAGCAACTGAGCTTCCATGCCAACAAATCTTCCTCAATGAAGATTTTCAATTAAATTATATTTATAGAGCCTGAAATAAAAAATTACAAACCTGTCTCAAAGGGCTTTAAAGTCTGTAAAAACAAAACAAACTGTCCTTTAACCCTCATGGTGGACAACGAAAAACTCCTAAAAAAACCTTAAACAGAGAGCAACAGAGAAAGGATCCCCCTCCCGGGATGGGCAGATGTGCAATAGATGTTGCCTGTAAAGTTAGACAGCAGATCAAACTCCAGCGGTTAAGACGACTAGTAAGTGGGCTTTAAATTGGGATTATTTTGTCAAAAAACTAAATGAACATACATTTGACCAAACACACCTTTCAGTTCTGTTGTTGTTGTTTACAGTGTCTGGCTTCGTCTCGTTTGCCGTGGATGTTGTGCATTAGTCGACTCACCCTCTGCAGACACTTGACTGCCAGTATTTTCCATATGTTTACAACTGGCTGCAGGTGGGCCGTAGCACGGGCCAAACACTGAAGCACATAATAGTGAAATCTTTTCACGTAATGACTCATGTGTTGTCACAGACAAAGCCTGGCCTGCCATGCTAATTACAGCAAATTCCTCTTCAATCCTACTTGTTGATTCTGAACACATCTGAGCTGCTAAAGGATTACAATCACACAGGATGTCATGGCGGGTTTGACTATCAAAGCTGTGCTCGTACATAATTGAACATGGAAATAATTTTCTGTGTACTGACAGGTCATGACAACTGCACTCACATCAGAACTAAGGAGGTTTCCACAAGTTTTTTTTTCTGATTTCTAGGCACCGTGGCCTGTAGCTGTGTGTGTGTGTGTGTGTGTGTGTGTGTGTGTGTGTGTGTGTGTGTGTGACCTGCAGATGAGAGAGAGCCTGTTAAGATATGTGGTTCTGATATGGCAGCTGGCCTGCCACCACTGAAATGATGGTTTTTAGTGCATCTCATGGTGATTGAGTGGGTTGCCGTAGTGATAAGTGGGTTGCCCTGGTGATAAGCATTCTGCCGACGGACAGAAGAGGTAGAGGAAGAAGAGGGGAGAGAGGGGGAGAGAGGGTTCGATAAGGAATCTGTCCAGTTTTATCTGCAGTAGCTGTCGACACCCATTTCTTCTCCACTCTTTTTGTTCTCCTTTTGTCTTCTTTTGGTTCTCCTCTTTGCCTCTTCACCTCCTTTGTTTTGTCTCTTCTACCCCTTTTCTCTCCTCTTTTTCTTCACTTCATTCAGTTCACATCTTGTGTCCTCCTTTTTTATTTTTGTCTATTTCTTCTTCTTTTCTCTTCTTGTCTTCTTCGGTTAATATTTTATCTTTACATATTTTCTCTTTCTTCTCTTCTCTTCTCCTCTCTTCTATTTGATTTGTTTTTATCAACGGATGTTTATATTTAACCATTTACCGACAATAAGTATTTTGACCGATTAATACCTAATCCGTTTAACAGTTAAGACTTATTATCATTACATCCATCCATCCTTTATTCCTAACCGATTATCCGAACTTGGGTCGTGGGGGGGCTGGATATTGGGCTATCACAGGGCTGACAGCCAGCCATTCGGGCTCTCATTCACTTCAACGGGCAATTTAGAATCACCAATTAAACCTAAGCTGCATGTCTTTGGACTGTGGGAGGAAGCCGGAGTACCCAGAGAGAACCCATGCTAACATGGGGAGATTGTGCAGAAGAGCCTCTAGCTGGAATTGACAATAAATAAATAAAATAAATAAAAAAATCTTGTGGAGCGACATGCATCTACACATTTTTATCGGTAGTGATTTTATCTGAGAGCTTCAAAATGCAACTCGCTAGTGAAAACTACACTAGCAAGTTGTGTTTAGCGGTGTGTCACTTGTGAATCCGCCTGGCATACTTCTTTGTGTCCACTGCAGGTTTTGTTTTGTGTAAGTCTTTTTCTTCTGTTAAGTTTGTGGCTCTAACAACCAACTGCTGGATGGCGCTCACAATGGAGAGGTACTATACCCACTATATCAACAAGGACTGTCGGGTTAAATCAGCGGCGTCCTACAGAGCACGTCAAGCAGAAACAGCTGACAACCTTGCTGCTAAACTAGTCGGAGGCTAGCAACATTGTGGCTGTGTGGCCAGTACGAGCCCTCAGCTCTTCTATTCCATTTTAGCTTCTCTTCTTTAGGTCCTCGTCTTTTCTTTTCCTCTTCTCTTCTTTTTGTTCTCTTCTTCCTCCTTTCACCGTCGGGGATGTTATTGGATGGGGGATGAGGGAGGCAAGACTCTGATTGAGCCTGATTGGTCATACTCAGGTCACCTCCTGGTCAGCACTGTACAAACGCACACACACACACACACACACACACACACACACACACACACACACACACACACACACACACACACACACAGTCACCAGTGTCTTTGCTTTGACTGAGGCTTCAGACTGTGTCCAATCAATTTAGTACTTGGGCTGCTGAAGACATGCACTAGTAATCAGTGTAACCATCACTGTGTTTGAACTCTGTCTCTTTGTCTGACTGTTTGATTGGGGTGAGTGTGCTTAAATGAAAGCGAGAGAGAAAGAGAGCGAGAGAGAGCGGAGGGGGGATTGAATTCGAGGTCTTTTCTTTGTGTGTCTCTCACTCTGTGGCAGTGGGTGTGTGTTTGCCTGCTCTTCCACTCTTATTGTCGAGGTTGTTACGTGCCTTGTGTCTCAACTGAAAAGACAAGAGTTGGCCTTGAATCCTAAGTTTGCTTCCTCCCTTTTCTCTCCCCGTCTCTCCACCTCCACACCCTCCTCCTCCTCTGCTTCTCCTCCTTCCCACTTCCTGGTTGTATGTAGAGGTTCCCATGGCAACGTTGAGCCCATCCAAAGTGACGCTAAAGGAAGGGGAGCATGTGGACCTGTCCTGTACGACCTCTGGGGTGCCCTCTCCTCAGCTGATATGGAACATGGCGTTGGTCTCCAACTACGAGGTCAGGTCACACACACAGGTGTCATATCACATGACTCGCCTTCGGTAACTCTTTTAGCGCTGAAACAATTTGTAGAAAATATATCACAGTAAGTGGAAAATCTGTGGGTTTCTCAGGGTGTTGAGAGAACATGCTCTCTGAAGAGGTCACATTGGGCTCTGGAGAGAGAAAAATCAAGTACAAAAAAAAAGAAAGTGAAGCGCTGTGAATACTTTCCGGATGCACTTCATGTCTGCACAAAATGATAACAAATGATCATTAAAGTATTAGATCATTTATATTTTAAATCACATTTGGATGAAATTTTTTTTTCTTTATAAAGTATGAAATGAAGAATGGAAATAATGATCTGTTGTAATCAAAAACAAGATATTTAAAGAATACTTGGAATATTCAATTGTAAAATAAATTGATTTTAAAAGATAGAGTAAAGAAACACACAGCCAGCATGAAATAAAATGGGAAATGAATGTGGGTCAGTTTTGACGAATGTTGTGCATTAGAAGGGTTAAAGGCATAGTGTGAAAGGATTTCAGAAAAAAATAATGCATAGAAAAACGAACAAAATAGCCAAAACGGTTATGTCAAAAGCTCCTTCATCATGAATGAAATTATCTTTTCTCTTGCATTAGTTTAATCTTTATGCTGATGTGTGCAGATCGAGACGTCAGGGCAGATTTCGGTGCTTCGACTGTCCAACCTGTCGTCGATGGACCACAACAGCAAGATCAGCTGCACCGCCGAGAACATAGTTGGAGAGAATGAGTCCTCGCTGCTGCTGAATATACTTTGTACGTTTGCCCTCTGGCAAGACGCCCTGATTCACTGTAGATTATTGTGTCAAAGTGTTCATCAGTGCAGTCTTTAAAAGAGAGAATTAAAAGATGGAGAAGACAACTGTGTTTTTGCATGCTTCAGTAGTTTCACCTCTGAATCACTCTTATCTTGCTCTCTGTCTTTTCTGTTTGTATGCCACACTGTTAAACTCTTTATTCTCTCTGCTACACTCAGTTCCTCCCAAAATCACGAAACTGAGTGATGCAATCTCTGACCATCACTGGTGCATCCCCTTCAGCATGGCAGGTAAGACAATCACCCACATACTGTATTGTCCTTTAAATGCTTTGCTTTTCCTGCGATTAGACCTTAAAAACCTAAATGTTAAGGAGGAATCTGAATCTTGTGTTGTTGTCATAACCTTGCCAGGAAACCCAGAGCCGGAGCTAGAGTGGTATCGGGATGGCGAACTGGTAACGGAGGGGATGTACATCATGACCAGGATCCATGACATCACAGAGAGAGAGTACCACGGCTGCCTGCAGCTGGACAGCCCCACACACATCAACAATGGCCGCTACACACTCGTGGCTACAAACATATACGGGACAGACCAAAAAGAGGTGCAGGCTCACTTCATGACCAGACCGCTGGATGGTGAGAATCACTTCACAATGTTTGTTTTTAATATCAAGCTTTTACTTCTTATTCTAGTTCTTACATTTTTTAATATATAACAATACATTTTTAAGTATTTTTAGAGCAAAACTCCTGCTTCAGCTTTTTGCTTCTTTTGATGATTAGAATGATTAATTCATTCAGCATAATAAAAAAAAACACTTTTAGTAAATTGCTCATTTTGTACATTTATGTAACTTGCATAATTTCCTGGCTTTGATTGAACATTGCATATTAAATCATAGAGTATGCAGTATATAGATTTTATGAAGATGCAGGACAACAGAATCAATAAAAGAAAAACTATATTTGCACACTGGAATAAAGCACTGAATACTTTATTGGACTTAAAAAAGGCAACATTTCTACTTCCCTGTGAATATCAGGGAAATCTGTCATAAAGTATAGCTTTTTCCACTGTGCAGATATGGTCCATGAAATATGTGATCAAAATGAAGATTAAATCATATGTAATCTGTTGTTTTTCCCTAATGTGCAGGAACGGACAAGGAGCCTTACTATTATGGTAAGTGAGATACATATTTGTTTCTACAAATGTTTTAATCTATTGTAAAAGTGCTTAATGTAACACATCCGATTAAAATTCAGTGTTCATAGTGTCAGTGTTTTGAGATCAATGTTTTTTTCTGTTTAACATCTCATCATTTTCGTCCTCACAAATTAAATTTTAGAAATCTTTCTCTTTCTCTTTTTTCTCTCAAGTTGCTGAGGGTGCGTTACATACCTACACATCCTTGCAGCTAGGGATTAGGCTTGTTGTTGTGTCTTTTTTCCAAACTGTTGCCCTGATGTTGTTATTATTTTTATTTATGTTGTTGTGCATGTTAAATATATGTTGTTTGTTGGTTTGTGTATTGTGTGTGATGAATATGTTTTTTGAAACAAGCTCAGAGAACAGGCATATTATCTGTGAATTGCATGTCAAATAATTTACACCCGAAATATGTCGATATGTTTGGGACCTAATTTGTGTATGTTGCCTCTTTTCTCTCTTGCTGTTCCTCCAACATCTCCTCCCTCCTGCAGATCTAACCACAGGTACTGCCACGCCTTTTATTTGCTGACTCCCAATCACAAACATTGCGAAGCCCCACCTCACCCTAGTAACTACTGCTACACCTGTCAAGCTTTCTGTCCTTGCATAACACACATAAAGTTTACAATGGAGGACTGCCTCTAAAGCACTACTGTCACTGTATGAACACATAACAGTGTGTCCTCTAGGATTTTTTTCAGCAGCGGGGGGTAAAGGGTTATTTGTCCCCTGGATGATGTGCACGTGTAAATATCAATCAGCAATTTATAAAGTATAAAAAATGACACTTGACTGCAAAATAAGCTTTGGAACCAGTGTTTCCCACAGGATTTTCTGAGACTATGATGGGGGGACCCCAACACAGTAGGGGGCTCCAGGGACATTCTCCCCGGTAGAAATGTTTTGCCCTAAAAGCCTAAATTTGGTGCCTCTCGCACATTCTAATGCCACTATTCCATCTTAATCATTGCATATTTTAATGACTTATTGTAAAGAAGAATAAGGGTTCTTCTATGTTTTATTTAAAGTCATAGTTTGACAGTCTTCTTGTAAATTATGTGGTGGACTCTGCAAACAAATCCATGTGCTCTTATTTTGAAAGCTACATGTGTTTACTTGAATTTTGAAGGCGGGTCTAACGTGTTCTTACCGTAACGCTTAGTAAATACAAGCACCTGGAAAACAAATGGAGGCTGACTGACTTCAGTGTGCTTTGTTCTCTTCGAGTAAAGTTAGCAGTAGGGTTGTGACGATACACTCAGCTCACAAGATATACAATATATGACTGGACCGACAGACTTTTATTTAACCGAGTTGCACATGCATTTTGAAATGTTTTATTATAACTCTTCTTAATTAAAAACTTCTTCCACAAATTGACACTAAAACTAAAATTTATAAAAGTTAAAATAAAATAAAAAAAATTAAATATTTCTCTCTTTTTTTCAAGTGCAAACAATATAAGCCGTGTTTCCTTTAGGGGGGGCACCGCGAAAGTCTCAGGCCACACACTCTAAAATGTCCGCTCACTTTTTTTTTTTTACGATCTACGAGACTCCGGAGGTGATGTATGGTTTTCCAGCGTCGCGTAATGGCTTAGCTTAGAGTGTCTGGTGCTTGTTGTAAACAAACAGAGATCGCTAAGTGAACACCTCCTGCAGCAGCAAATACACACTGTACTGCTACAGAGCTAACTGTTAGCCTATTAGCAATTTGCAGACCCCGGCTCTGCAGCTGGGAGAGACTGCTGCAGGAGGACTGTGCCGCTTCAATTCGTTCTTACTCTTGTTAACGAGCCGCCGCCCGCTGCGACGTTATTCTGGCTGCTTACTGCTTCCCTTCCTTCTCCTCCTCTTCTTCTTTTCCTTTTACTGCCCCCACAGGTCACAAATAGAAGTTTGGATAGCTCACAAATCTCGCGAGACAGATTTTTAACGCAACGAGAAATATCGTCAAGTTTAATCTCGTCTCAGCCTTAGTTAGCAGCCATCCGCTCCGACAGGCAGTCTAACCTCACTCAGAAACTGGAGTAATGCTAACAGACATGTGCAAAAACAGACATGCGCTGTTACGGTTATCATGACATCTTCATTTGCTCGTCCCCACATCGAGAGAGTGGTCACTGCTACAGAATTTAATAAATTTTTTAAATAAATGAATTTAAATAAAACAATCCGTTATTCTGAAATAGTGGCGGGCTGCCAATACTAGATGAATATAGTGGAAACCCTGTATCATGAGTAACAGATTTTGCTGTAATTTAATTGCAATAAATTGATCAAGGTACTACATCATGTTGCTGATCCGTAGAAAGTTCATGTTTTGTCAGGTCCGTCTACGAGACCACAAGCAAACAACTTTTATATTGCTTATTATGAACAGATTGTTTAGGGCCATGCTATGCAGGAGAACCTCAAAGCTGATGAGCTTTAGCGACGCAATGTCACGCAAATTTCTTGCTCAAGCTGAAAAATGTCAACTTCTCTTTCAACCTGCACAGCCCTGAGAATCCAGCCTCTATTCCCATCTTTGTACTGACTGCATGTAATGTATTGACTGTATGTAGTGTGAAAGATTCGCTTTGTGTTTGGTGTGAATACGCTGTCGTGTTAGCTCCGTTAGCTGGTTGTTTCCAGCTGTCTTGTTCTAAAATGATAATCCTGGAAAAAGGGTCTTGAACATACAATTGAAGGCTACACACATGCTTAAACATTGAAGCTAAAGCTGCATGTCTCAGGCAAAAAGTCAGCATCCTCATTAGTTGATGACGTCGAAAACATGGAAATAAAGAAAAAGGATTGTGCTTGTGTAGAGCTAGTTCTCCCCATAGACTGTATATAAATAATGGACGTAGTCACCGTGACGTCACCCATTGGTTTGTGGACTGCCCGTTGGAAGCCTCGAGTTCAGCGTTATACTCATCGCCATCTTGCGTCGCCATATTGTTTCCGAAACGCGGAGCAGACTATAATTGGACTGTGGCGGAGCGCGAGGGATCTGATCACTGACTACAGCCTCTCTACACCGGCAACCCGACTGAGAGAAGCCGCTGCTAATTCATGTTAGCATTAATTGAAGCATTAACTGGGATGTTAGTTTTGGCTAGCAAAAAACAAAAACAAAATGTATCTTTCTTACCTCAGAAAACTGAGCAGCGACTCCTTGGAGTGTCTGTTAGTCCAACCAAACGCTGAACAAGACATTTACTGAACAAAACGTTCAAATAAACTGTCATTAAGTGAAAATACAGTGAAAGGGTCAAAGTTATGAGACCAAATCGGTAAACGTCTTCTTTTCTATCTATATAACATTATATATAACATTATTGACACGTTTCCATGGATACGCATGCTCTGCTTCTCTCCTGGTGACAGCTCGCCTTGTCAGTGACCTGTCAATCAAAGCTAGAAACGCCCCAAATCATACGATTCTTTATCTTCTATTTTCTTCTAAATGGGGCCATTATTAGAACTATTGACATCAAATTGTCTTGAAGAAGAATTTTTACTAGCGATTGAGACCATAATGTTGTCCCTGAAAATTTTTCTGAGGTAATAAATCAAGTGAGAAGTTTTCAAATTTAGCACTGAAATGAATGGGCAGATTTCTTTTGCAGCCAAACTTAGCACCCCCTACTGGAATTTTCGGTGAATTGCAGGCTTTATGCACTTCCTGGTGGCCTCCATGCTCAGGCACGGAGATTGCCGCCTGGTTCTCCCTTATAAGTCTGATAAGGATAAACCCTGCAATTTCTGTGCAGATGAGGAGTTTTGTGAATATTCAATTAACAAAGTGCAAAACACTAAACACTCACTGAACATTTTTGACAGGAGCATATGACCAATTAAGCATATTTACTCATTACAAACAAAAAACACTATCAAATATAACTGTATTTCACTTCTTGGGTGACTCTTCTTCCCTTATCATTTCTTTTTCTCTCTCCAACAACAGAAGGCCCCCCTGTAGACCCTCCTGAAGACAGAGTCGCTGTAAGTCACATATTACGGTTGTGTTTTTCTTCAGTCGGTTGTTGATTTTTTATTAATTTGTGTTACTCGTCTAGAAAACGCCTGAGCTGGGTTTAGTTTTTCATGTTAGAAGTAATTGAATGAACCCATCAAGATACAAAGAAACTGCATGACTTGTGATATGGTGTGTATTATGAGTGTGTCTCATTTTATAACTCATTTTTCTCATTGCGCAGGTGTACGTGGTTGTGGGCATTGCTGCTGTCGCCTTCACCGGTTTCCTTCTAATGTTGGTTATTCTCAAGTTTGGAGGAAACTCTAAGTTTGGCATCAAAGGTAAGACTCTTGACTATTATCTGCATTAGTCGTCCAACTTGTGGGGGAGGACAAACAAAATAGAAATAATAAAAAAAAAAAAAGATGCTGATTTGTTGTTTGTGGATGACTAGATCAAAAATGTGGGCTGTTCAAGTGTAATGTGGATGGCTTCATGGATACATAAAAAATAAATAATTGCCCCAAAACACCAAAATCAAAACTAATGGGAATCTGGTATCACTTACAAATAACCGAGAAACAGACTAAACATTTATGTGGCAAAACCATGTTCAACAAAGTATTTTACATACTTTAAAACATGCCTGGAGGGGGACTTTAATGTTGAGTAGTCCATCAGCTATACTGTAGCCTTGGGGCCCACACACATAGCCACTAAAGGCAGGAGTTTAAATCCAGCTTCAGTGTTATTAATTAGAGATCTGGTCATACTTGTACACATTACAGATGATATATTGGACATTTTCCTTGCAGTGGTTATTTCAGTTCAAATGGTGATAATCTGGGGCTTAAATCCAAAATTGGAGAGTAACATGCATGATGAAACATGATGAAACAAGAGAAAGAATGATGGGCATGGGGCTTGTTTGTGGTTGCATGCTAGATGTCATTTAATATGCACACCATCATGTGTCCATGAATCCATCCACTGGGGTGGAAACAGCTGCTGTTTGAAGGAGGTCCACCAGGCCTCGGTGCTGCTGGTGAATAACATGCATGTCGACTAAACTGAGCTCCTGTAGTCTTTGTCACGTTGATGATAACTGTGGTAGCCATTGTTGAAGGACTCCTTCCCATACACGAACACATTCAGTGTTTATGAGGTTTTTTTGCCACACAGTTTTCAAAACGCATTTTCAGACAATGTGTGACTTCTGCAATGGCTACAGGTGGAACTAATCTATTTATCACACTGACTTACTAGAACTGATTTGTCTCCATTTTGCTCATCTTGATGCTTGGCTGATTTTTTCTCATTCTTTGTGAACTAACTGCTGAACAACACCTCCACCAGTCCTTTCTTTTGCTAATGCTGTTCTTCCAAATGCAGACATGTTCAATGTGCAGCTAAAGAACACTTTTCATCGTTTATTTGCACTGGCTAATTTTTTTGTGGTAAGAGTAATTCAAGTTGAGTAGATTTAGCCCTGTGAAAATCCCCAAATACACAAGCTTGGTGAAGGAACATTTTTCTGTGGCTTCCATTCAGTTGACTTTAGTCAAATTCAGTTTGGTTGAAAAAGCGTAATGTATTCATGATAAGCAACCCGAGAAACCAACAGTGTGAGAAAGTCATTTTGTGCTGTTTAAAGATACTGTTGTTTTAGGAATAAATAACTTTTTGGCGCCGCTTGAACCATTAGCATTTGATGCAGTGAAGGTTCTCATTTGACATTCAAATTACCAAACAAAAAGGGAATGCAACTGTAGAGACAGATGTAATACATTTGTGTTACCGCTGCACTTGTGTATGTGACTCTCAGTTGCACTGTTGAAGTGCAGTATTTTGGCATTGATTGATTCACAGCCCCCCGGAGAGGAGGGGTTCAAGACAGATGAAGCAGCATTGTGTGTTTGTGTGTGTGTGTGTGTGTGTGTGTGTGTGTGTATTTATGGTCTTGTGTGCGGTTTCTTCTTTCTCCAGGAGAGGTGAATGAGGTTGCTCTGAAGCAAATGATCTCTCTAATGCCTCTTAGCATCCCCTATATATCAGTGTTTGTGTGCATGTGTGTTTTTCTTGTACGTCTAAGCATTTTTGCACGTGTGTGCTCTTCCATTCGTGTGTAGGATGTTGGGTCACATTACTGTTTTGCCCTTCTGATTGCTCCCCTCGAGTCTTCATCCTACTCTCTTTCCACTGCCGACTTCCTCTCCCCATGCTGTCCCGTCCTCATGCTCCACATGCATCCAGATGTATGTGCCCTGCAGCATGTTGACATTGAGTGTGTGCAGAGAGAGATAGTGGTGTCAGTATAAACAGCAGAGTCAGACACAGAGTTGAAGAGCAGTGCGTAATCCACAGCTACAGTTGAGCCTACATTGTTTAAAACCTCTGCATGTTTCCTATACCAGACCCCAGAAAAAAGTTAAGACAACTGAAATGTTACTGCAGATGGCAGCGCGTTACCAGCGCTATTCGAAAACACGCTTTTTCCAAATCATAAACACGTGCTCGCAGACGCACATACATACACACCCCCACATGGACACAGTCAGCGCTGACGATGGTGATGAACTTGTGATCACAAAGTGTGAAGAGAGTGTGTCGGGCCTTGTACCATATTGAACAGGTGTGCATGAGAAAAGCACAACTCGCTTCACTGACTCTGGATGAAGTGCCGCCCGTCTCTTTTTGGCAGTTGTGTAAAAAGCTGTGACTGGTTTACATTATTTATATTGACTGCATTATTCTGCTCCTCTCTCATCAATAACACATGGGCAACATTTGGTACAGGTTGCTTCACACGAACTGCTCGCTGCTTCTTGACACTCACAGGATAGATATTTTATACACTGTATGTAGTTGTGTGGGGCTACATGGTGGTGTAGCGGTTAGCACTCTTGCTTCACAGTCTCTGGTTCGACTCCGGCCTGTGGCTCTTCTCTTCTGTGTGGACTTTGCATGTTCTCCCCGTTTCAGCGTGGATTCTCATCTGGCACTCTGGCTTCCTCCCACAGTCCAAAAAACATGCACTTAGGTTTAATTGGTGACACTAAATTGCCCATAGGTGTGAATGAGAGTGTGATTGTCTGTCTCTATGTGTCTGACCTGTGATAGTCTGGCGACCTGTCCAGGGTGTACCCCGCCTCTCGCCCAATGTCAGCTGGGATCGGCGCCAGCTTCCCACGACCCGAGTGTGGATAAGCGGTTAAGGATAATGGATGAATTAATGAATGTAGTTGTGTGTGTGTTGGCAGATGTGAGGTTAACCTGTTGATAGTGTTGAGAGATTGAATGCAGATTTAGCGTAGCTGAAAAACTGGAAATGTTTGTCTTGAGATGTTAAACCTGAATTAGCCAACAGTTTATAAACACAACACTAACATATTATCACTTATAAAGTC
>NC_081523.1:19829041-19994041 GCF_030273125.1 Centropristis striata
CATTCAGCCTGTCCAGAGAGAGTATCAGCTGCAGGATACTGCTAGCTGTCTGACAGGCTGCACAGAACATCTGCTGTTCACACACACACACACACACACACACACACAAACACACGTGTACACACACACACACACACACACACACACACACACACACACACACACTGTCTTGCATGCATACCTCCTCTTTGATGTATGACAGTTGGATGATTTTGATGGCAAGCATTTAATTATCTCAGTTTATTACTTTGTAAACATTAATATGACAATAACAAAGCTATAGCAGTAAACGCCGTGTGCTAAATATTAGTTCTCTCTCTTAGTGTGTGCAGACAGTAAGTGTGGAGAGGGAGAGACACAGACAGAGAGGGGGAGATGGAAGGAGTCTTTGCTTGAACATAGGACAAAGAAATATGGGGTCACAATGTCCCCCAGCACCTCATAGACGCTGCACAGTATCTGGTGAACAAGGATCTGTCAACAGAGTTACAGTATACTCCACACTAGTTTCTAAAGTTGTAATTGACAGCTTGGGATGAAACTAAAAGGGTGAGAACAGGGGGAAAGTAGAGTATGAGGTTTAGTGATGCCACTTTTAATGTTTCATTTAAACATCATTCATCACAACAGAATAATCTGCCGATTATGTCCCAGAGTCCAAAATAGTCAAATGGTGTATTTTGTCAGACCAACAGCCCAAAACTAAATATTCAGTTTAATGTTATAAAGGCTGAAGAAAAGCAGAACATTTTCCCATTTGAGAAGCTAGAACTAGCAGTAGTTTTGCATGTTTGCTAAAAAATGAATTAATCGATTATTGGCATATTAAAATAGATTTTCTGTCAATCGTCTAATTGGTTAACTGACTGATCGTTGCAGCCCTAGATGTTTCCAGTTCGCTTGCTTTGCAGTAGCTTAACAGTAAAAGAGAGTATTTATAAGTTTGTAGAATAAATCAGGTATGGGTTGGAATTTTTTTTTTACTAGAGTAGTGCAGTGTTGGTCTCTAATGAACTTTTAACACAAAAGCTTCATATGCTGGTCTCCCATGCTCGTATTTCATATTAAATCGCTGAAAACACCAAATGAATGCAGCCATAGAGGGCTGCAAATTGAGGGAATGTGGATGGGCCAAAAATACTTTTTTTGGCATTGGATCATGCTTTGTTACATAAAACCCTCTTCAGTGCACTTTTTTTTCTCCTGTTGCAGCACTTACTCTCGTTAATATTGCCCATCTTCACTGCATGACAATAATGAGTGTGCCTCAGAGGCTTCTGGTTGGTGTAAAGGGGGTGGTGGGGGAAGGTGCATTAGAAGGTGAATATTGAATATTTGTTTGTGTTATATATCTTAGTGTCTTGTGTCAAGACATTGACTCCTCCCTTGTCTCTCCTATGGAAAAAGACACAGAGGAAATTAAATTTTGACAGTTGTGTTATAGCTTGCTTGTTGCTATGGAAACGGCAGCCAGCCTGTTGAATCTTCCCTCCCTTCTTTTCTCACCCCTTTTCTCTTTTCATTGCTGTAGATTACAATTCAGACGGCAGGAAATATGAGGAGAGGACATGCAAACACTCAGAGGTGTCCTTGTCTGTCAGTATGCAGTGGACACTCAGTCTCAGTTCCCTTACCTCCTCTTCTGTTGAGGAATAGTCTGCAGCCATAACATCCACATGTTCTTGCATTGTCATATTAAGACTTGTTAACATTTGCGGACAGATCCCAATTCGACCCAGTGACAACTTAATTAAGGACGACTTCAGAGTGAATATTTAGTTTCTATTCTCCAAATGCACACGCCTCAAGCTATATTGTGTTTGCTTATTTTGTGTCTGTAAGACAAGAGGAGCAATTGAAACAGAATCAGGTGGGTTTTGTAAAATAAATGCAATATAGACAGAGACGTGAAAAAAGAGCGAGAGTGTAAGAAAGACGGAATACTCATTCTTATCAACATGAGTCATCAGATGGCACTAAGCAGCAAAGAGAAGTCTAGAGAAGGTGTCTTGTGATTCACAGAGACCCTTCTCTCACATTTGGGTAGATATGGTCCATAGTGATACACACACACACACACACACACACACACACACACACACACACACACACACACACACACACACACACACACACACACACACAAAATTAAACAGAGGAACAAATGTGTTTTATGATACTATGATTCATAAAGTATATCAGCCAAGTTGCTGTCTAATCCCAGCGGACTTAATATAGTCAGCAGAAAACAACACGCATGTCTCCTCCTACAGTAAGTCATACACTTATAAACATTCACTCATAAGCACACATGCACGTTTACAAAAATAGACAAGCATAAAGAATCCAGCTGAGCCTTGGAGTGGAGCTGGGGACAGATAAAATGCACTGCAGCATGATTTTCAGACACGCAGACACACACAGCATACAGAGGGAGTACCAGAGAACACGGAGTATTCCTCCCTCTCCGTTCAATTTGCTGGAATATGATGATGTAGAATTTATTAATCCAACAAGTGGTGACAAAACTCTGTCTTTAATGTGCTTTTTGAACTGCTTTTCATTATATATCAAAGGAAATTTTCTGGTTATTTTTCTATGTTCTTGATGAGTCTGTGCCCACAGATTGCTTGTACTAGCTAAGCACCATGCTTTCCAGAAGCCTCGGAGGGAAAGCTATGGCTATATGCTCTCATGCTCATTTTTAATTTTCAGACCAGCCTAATAGACTCAACATGTTAAAAAGTCTGCGTCTGTTGCCACGCATGGTCCACTGCTGTTGTTAAGCTTCTAATTTTCATCACTCAATTGGGTTTATTAAATGTTCAACACAGAGAGACTAATTAGTGTTGGCTTATGTTTTTCTCCCTCTTGCTTTGAGTGGGAACTTGTTGTTCTGATTTGTATCGCAGTGAAAAACATCAGACTGGCAATGAATAAGTCACTCCTTTGCTTTCCATTACTTAGTGGTCTGTTCCAAAAATGAAATGAATCAGTGGTGCTCACTGTTACTCTTTTGTTACCAGATTGAATGACATTACATGGGTGTTTGTTTTACTGAACTTCAATGCTATTTTACAGCATATGGAGGATGTTTTAATAACAAAAGCAGGGTGCTCTTTTGTTTTTAGCTCGTCTTTTTTGTGGACTACAGCATGCTGTATGTTGAACATATTTTTGATACAGCATGTTAAGTTTAGACCATGGTTTTAAGAAAATGTACAGCAAAATGCTAACATTTGCATTCTGCACTGATATGGTGAGATTTGTCTTCCTCCAAAGCATACTTAATATTTCTTGAATACTTGAATATTTCCCATGAGAATTTGCTGCTGATATAACTGCCCTTATTCATGTCTGGGTTTACTAGCTGTCTACCAAAAACTATGCTCTGGAAGAGAAAGCCTTTCTACAGTAGTCATCAAGAAACTTATCATGAAACTTGAGTCAGAGCCTTATGCTGCATTCACACCAAATCAGGCGATGTAGCAATTAGCCTCGGGGTTGTACTGAAGTGTTGGATTGTCACTTTAATGGTCCATTTGTATGACGTCATTTTGTGAACTTTTACCCGCCATTGTAGCACCAGTAGACTTTAGAATTTACATGAATTGTTTTCCATTTTTATGATCTTTTCTAAGTGCACTTCATGTCGCAGTGGACAAAAAAAGATGGAGAACCTGTGCCTTGTGCTGAAGCTTGCTATAGGACACATGCTATCAAAATCCCAACAGAATTACACAAATAAGCATTCATGTAGTCAGTTGGTCAGTTGGGGATATCTTGTGTTTAGTTTTTTTACTTACTTACTTACTTACCCGTAGAGCCAACCATAGCCACCAGGTCTATGTTTGGCTCTACGCACCCTGAAGTGCAAGAGGACTAAGTAAGTAAGTAAGTAAGTCAGTAAAATACTAAACAGAAGATATCCCCAACTGACCAGCTGACTACATAAATGCTTGTTGCTTGCTTGTTTTTTACCCTCATAGTTTTTTTTAACCCTTGTCCAATGGCAGCAAGAGGCAGGGATGTTTACTGAACTCAGCTTGCTGGTGACATGATTTGGCACCACAGTGTGACATCAGGCTGCATTTCTCCAAAAGTGAAGTCAACTTTTCCACCACAGAAGGTTGTGTTTTTGTACGGCATCCCCTGCAGCATAAACCAACCCTCCCTGTAATTATCCCTGTACCGCCCGATTTGGTGTGAATACTGCCAAACAGTGGAATAAAGTTTTATTGGTGAAGTAAGTGGTAAGTTTAAAGGAATATTTCAACTTTCCAAGGACATACGCTTTTATGCTTCCTTTACAATAGTTAGATGATAAGATCGATAACAATCTTATATCTGGGCAACAAGTGGGGAGAGACTGGGACCTGGGGGAGACAGCAAGCCTAGCTCAGAATAGAGATCTAAATAATAATAATAACAATAATTTGAGGTTTAGGGGGAGTTGTGATGTGCTGTAACTATTTCTTGGCTGTGCACAACATCTTTAAAAGTCTTGTATTGTACTATTGTACTTGTTCAGGGACCAAAGCTAAAACCTGTGCTCACTGACCAAACCTGGCAACCTCTACTATAGCTGAAAATAACACAAAAGTGCCAGGCGGGAATAGTTACAGTTATAGAATTAAAATGACAAATTGTTGTTTTTCCATTTCTGTTTGTGTGCAGATTAAACAAAAGAGATATGCATTAATTACAGATGTCTGTACCTGTATTTTTAAATTTTGACCGATCCAGGTTAGTAGTTTGCCCATCAACTTTGCTTCATACAGACAGCTCTCACACTTATTGGTCGCCTTGCTAACATGTTTCAGGAGATTACAGTAAATTACATGTTGAGTACACAATAGAACCATAATTCCACTTGCTATGATTTTAACCCTCTATATGTGTAACACCTAATTAGGCAAGTCATAGTATCTTCATATCCTGCACTCCAGTGTCACTCTATACATAAATACACAGCATATTTCAATATTGCCATGGAAACAGCTTAAAGAAATGAAGATGAGGAGCATACATGCTTTTAATATCTTGGATTGGAGAAGCTTATTCCTGGTACCTTGGCACATTTCCATTTCATTTAAATCAGAGTCAGAGCTAATGCAGGTTGTTAT
The DNA here is from genome assembly GCF_030273125.1 of Centropristis striata. Taxonomy (NCBI): domain Eukaryota; kingdom Metazoa; phylum Chordata; class Actinopteri; order Perciformes; family Serranidae; genus Centropristis; species Centropristis striata. The sequence goes on from NC_081523.1 coordinate 19,834,168, forward strand.
GAACAGGAAATAATGTTTGTGTGTGCCAACTCGGAGAACGTGAAGACTAAGGCCCTAATAAGGTGACACTGGTAGACATTTATCCTTAATTGCTGTATCTAGCATCTGTGAACATTTGTTATGGATCTGACCTGAGTGCACAATCAAGTCGCACATACAGGATCACTGTTTTGTAAATCATGTAAACCATGCTGTGACTCACTGTGGTTCAGTAGTGCTATTAATTTGTCATGATGGTGACAACAGTGGCACTACAAAATAACAGATCAGAATTATGACTCATCTTAAACAACATATTTGGTTCTCTGAAAGGAAATTAGGCAGCCTGACAGTGACAAGAGGAAATGAGGTAAAAGGGAGAGAGAGGGACAGCATTTTAATTTATTTTGATGTTGTTTATGCTGTTACAGACCGTCATCATAAAGCATTAGCTACATGCTGTGTTTGCCCGCTTACCAAATCACATTTCCCAGACTGTGAATTTGCAGTATATTTACAGTAAGTGCACAGATCTGCCCCCATGTTTTTGCTTCACTATTTTGCTACAGAAAACCTACATTTATAATGCATCTTGTAAGAATGCATCTGTTGGAAAGCGGATCCACAGTAATAACAACAATAGCTGTATTTATATAGCACTTTTTAACACATAAAGATACAAGTAAACATACCTGTGCACACATACACACAAACATATGCATGATAAAAAAATTAAAGCACACAACCCAAAAAACACAACTAAAGGCAAACAGAGTATTAATAAATCTATAAACATGAGTTTTCAGCTCTTTTCAGCAATGGGGAAGGCTGTCCCAAAGAGCTAGAACCCCCAAAACATGGTCACTTCTGCACTCAAGAACGGCCTTAATCAGAGGATCAAAGTAGCTGACCGCTACAAGAGATGCTGCTTTATAGTATAACCCTATCTACTCACCTTAAGCTAAAAATTAATTAACGTATGCTTACTGCACTATGTACTGTAGATTTCCAGGGTGTTACAATAATATTCCTTTTGCAAGTCTTACCTGGGCTTTTGCACTTCTAGCGTCTCGTAGCTGCAGGGTCAGGTGAAGTATAATGAGGCCGATGTTTCTTGAATAAACACAGTCACAACACATAATAAGGTAATTGAAATTCTGGTCCTTTATTATCCTGGCGTTAGAATAAATAGCGTAAAAATTATCATGTCCTTAAGTAATGAATAGAATTGATGAACCTTTAATGTGTCCTCCAAATATTATTTCCCGTTGGGTGGGGAATTAGCATTTTTAACATGGATTTGTTGATTTGAGTTTATAAAAACAAAAAAATCTTGTCGGTTGTTGCTTCTGTGATCTATTGTCACCTTTGGCGTTCACGCTTTTTTAGTCAGCTCTCATTATTGAAATTGCAAACAGGCAGAGTTACTTTTGAATAAGCAGAACGAACATCATTAAATAACAGTAGAATAAATCCTATGGTGCTTACATAACACTATAAACTCACCAGAGTAACATGTCTCAGATTTCCTCAGGCACTCATTCTTAGTAGTGGACTTTGCAAACTCATAGCAGGGTTTTTGGGCTAAAAAGTGAGAATGTTCTACTTAAGTGGAATATAGCTTTAAGGCTTTGATACAGGAAAAAAAATTGGGCAATGTGGCTTGGCAATATTCTCTGAAATGGGAAAATGTAATGTGACACCTGGGACCAATATTAAATATATCTCTCCAAGCAACAAGAAGTTTTGATAATAATTAGTGCAAGTGTGTTCTGATATCTCCCCAAGGTCGCTCCCCAACTACAAGCTAGTGTGGTGGTTCTCATCCTTTTTTGTGATGGATCAAGGTTATGATACTCATGGATACTAAAGGCAGTGGATGGTGTCAGTGGACAGTCTCAGAAGGTCATAGAGAGAAAGTCATAGACAGAAAAATTGAGTGAAGAGGCAGACGGCAGAGATTTCTTGCAAAATAAGTGCAGATTCAGTGCAGAGTGCAAAGTAAGACAGAGGACAATTAGGTTAATCAGAAAGTTACCCCTGCCATATTAAATTTGTTTTATATTCTCTCCCTTTCTGTGTCTGAAGACTTGAATTCACCATTAGATTCAGTGCCTGGAGCTTGGCTTGTGCTCACTCTTTAGTCACAGATGCACTTTATGTAGGAGATGAGTTTAATGGCAGCATTAAACGTCCGTAGCCTCAGGTGCTGAATGCAGATGAGCACCCTGTGTCTGTCAGATGGAAAGAAGTGACAAATGGGGGCAATCATTCTCCAAAAGCGGCGATATACTGTCACTTTTCACTTGTGCATGCACACATGACACACAGATGTCTGCACTGCACGCACACATGCTGGATTGTCCCCATAAATGTGTTCCTTGTTGTCAGTAAAAATTTAATGAGGGAAAAGTTGGCATAGGAGACTAACTGCCTTTCTATCTGCGTCCCTGTGTTAAAGTGTATTTTACTGTTATTATTCCTGAGACAATACAGTCTTCATATTTCTGATTGACAAGGGTTCAGCCCACCCCTCTTCACTGCTGCTAAAGATAATGCACTTCAATCACACATAATTTATTTAACTAGCAGTCATTAGTTGTCACTTCATGCACTAACTGAACATTATGTAAACCAAGACATCTTTGTGCATATAGGAATGTGTGTCTCTTCTTTGTTGGCACTATGTGGATGTGTAGGTATGTGTCAGTGCTGGGAGCCAGCGGCCCAGAAATAAAACACTATGTGAGTGGTAAAATAATGAAAGTCATAAAAAGGCAGATAATTGGCTTTTTCAGGTTGGCTAAATGGATCACTTCTAACGCTGCTATTGAGAAATGGCTTCTGAGAGGAGAGGGGTGAGTCAGGAGGATGGAGGGTAGAGTTTAAATAAGAGAAAAATTACATATTGAAAGCAGAGGCGAAAACAGGAAAAGAGGGGAGATGGGTAAGAGAAAAAGAAAATGTGACAAAATAACAGTACAATGATGAGCAAGGGGGCATTTTTCACACTACTTCTCTGTTTACTTTTTCTTTCCTTTGTGTAATTACTCTGAAAAGACTGTCTGTGAAAATATTTAATTGCACTTTAATCCATGTATTCAGTTGTAATTAGCTTCACACTGACATGGTCACGCAGTACCGGCTTCCGCCACTAGCTGGTGCCATTCTACATCTTAACAAATTCAGATTAAGACTTTGTGAAAGGAGTCAATTACGTAGATTACACAAATGGACAAAGTCCAGTTCCCTGCACTCACATATAACCTGTTCAGAGGTGCAGCGTGTGTGTGTATGTGTGTAAGAGAGAGAGCCAGTTGTAAAAAAAAAAAAAGAGAAATAGAGTGAGCGTGTCGGGCTATCGGCTCATGACAGTGAAAAGACAGATGACCCTGAGTAGAGGAACGGCCTCCCTGCCTGTATAACATCTATCATCGCTGAACAGACTTGTCTTCAACTGTGCCGTGCACTTCCTCGTGTGTGCGTGCTCTTCCATGTATGTATGTGTGGGGTAATTACCTGCAGATGAGACCTGTGCTTAGCTGGAAAACCACTTTGTCTACTCGGTTACTGCAGTCAAAAATATATACTCTAACACAGACACTTGCATACACCTCACACACAACACTGGAAGCTTGGCAGTCTTTGCCAATGCTGCTGTCATTGAAATAGTCCGATTGAAACAGTCAAGTTTGGTTCCATCATCATTGAAGCCTGGCTTGCATTCGGTTTAACAGGTACCCTGCTCCATTTATTCTGCTGAAATTCTTGAAACGAGAGTTCTGGTCCAAAATATCAAACCACAGAAAGGGCCAACTAACATAGCTGGTTCAAGTCTCTTAAAAATATGTTGCCGATAAAGTGTTTTCATTTTGTGTTTATTTCTAGAACAAGAAAAGGTTGATTAAAGTATAAATTATTCAGCCCTTTGTGGTTCTGTTTAAAGATCCCATCTGCTCAAAGATGTGTTTTTCTTTTGTTTATGTCAACTAAAATTTTGACCTTGAAAATCTATACATGCAGTGTTTGTCACTAAAGACCAGAGACGAGTGAAAACATTTTAATAGATATACTTTTTTCACAACCACTAATGCTGTTCCAGCCACTGCCAGTTACAAGCTAACAAATAATATAAACAAGCTACATGATGCTAATTGCATTTACCATTGTGATATGTCTGTTAGTCACCAACAGACTCATCATCTGAGTCTCAAACATGTCCGGCTTAAACTCTCCAATGTTTCCTCTAATGGAGTAAATAGACCAGACCCGACACAACCTCTGCAGTCTGCAAATAGCAAGCTGTAACTGGCTCGCACTGCTCTTTCATCAGTCAAACCTAGGTCAACCTAGCGCGAGCGATGTGATGTTGGGCCATGATTTCTTAATGAGGGAGAAAGAATAGATGTGCTTCCAACCCATTCTCAAAGTTACTGTTCTCTACTTTTTTTTATGTGGGAAGACCATGTTAAACAAAATATTAATCATAGCAGAGTATTTGAACGTGTCTGCAGAGGGATTTGTAAAAAATATATTATTATTTGTAGAAAGTAGAAGTAGTCCTGCATCTCTCGCACATTTTAAGTGTTCATATTTTTGTCTTGATTATTTTTTCCTTCTTTTAACTTTTCTGCTATGCATATTTTTGTGTCTAGTTGATGTTATTTTGTTTTGTTTTGTTTTGACTCAGTGTGTTTTTAATGACGTGTTGAAATGAAGGGGAGGACTTTGTATAAGCCCTCTGGGCATCTTCCCTCTCCTGCACAATTCAGATCATCTTTTACTGTGCAATATTTGATCCTTTACCTCTGTGCAAATGAACTGAACTTTTAATATTGTAAATGTAAAAACTGACTTCCCATTCAGAAAGAGACAGGACTTGAACCTTGGTGTCTCTTGTCAAAGTCAAGGATTTTGCGTCCTGATCGATCGTCCAAAACTTTACAGCCTTACTTTGCCAAGCACGTCATGAACTACTTCTGCATTCTCATTATATTGCCAGGCCATACAGCAAAATTGTATTGCAAATTAGTTGTAGATTTATATTCTTGATAGCAGATAAGGTCGGCAGTCGAAGCAAAAATAAAATCATCACAAAAATGCCATTTCTCCTGCTGCAGGCAGCTTAACAAAGTTAATTAATTAATTACTTAAAGGTGAAATTGAGTGGTATTCTCATAAAAAAAAAGTCCAAACAAACATCAGAGTTACCTGAAATAGTAAATGCCTTGCATAAGGGTTCCTCTATGATTATTGTTTTGGGGGAGTGTTGTTTGAGCCCCTCTCCCACTCACTTTCCTGTCGCTCTGTGGATTTGACGTGCACCACGGAGGTAAAAGAAGATTCCAATCCTGAAATACTGGTGAAAGCTAGAGAAAGGGCATAAGTGTCAGGCTCTGAGAAACACGCAGACATAGAAAAACAACACAAAAAACAACTTTGAAAGAAGAAGAAAAAAACTTTTTTTTGGCAAAGCACTGCACCACTTGACACAAGCTGTCAGAGAGAAGACTGCATGATTGATCATATGTCATTTATTTACGCACACTTCATCCAGCCTAGATAGCAGGGTTGAGCAGCAGAGAAATAAATGGAGAAAGTTCACTCTAAACTGAGATGCCAGGCAGGAACAAAAGCTGCGATGAATACAGTTTAAGGGGGTAAAAAAACCCACCAGTGTCTTCTCGACAGACGGAGCTCACCAGTCCTCAAAAGACAGCAGGCTTCATTGACATTTGTCTGAGGTGCTAAGCAGAACCCCTGGGGGGACACCTGAGGCTTTGATACCGCATCAGCTTAACGTAGTGGTTGTCAGAGTGATGGGAGTGGGAGAGACGAAGGGGCAAGGGAGGAGCTGTAGAGACAGAAGACGAGAGCTGTGGCGAAGGACAGGTGAACAAAGAAAGGTAAAAGAGAGGGGAGCTTGGACAGAGCGGCCGAGGGTTGATGATTGATGAATAGAAAGAGAGTGAGAAGGAGAGGTAGACAGGGATAGTGTGAATGCATGATAATAAAAGAAAAAGAGGGGTGGGATGAGGAACCAGTGAAGAAGAAAGTATTTGGCCAAATGAGTGAGCAATTCAGCCCGACCTTTTCAGTGAGAAGTCTTTGGAGTGGCTTATGTTGATCGATATTTTAGTGATATGGTCTTGTTTTGCTCAAAGAACATTTTTCCTGGAGAATGTGCTGTCCGACTTAATGCTCCCTGCCACTGTTTACTTGGTGATTTTTCTGGAAGAATGGGACTAAAGGCATCTAATTTCCTCTCACCTCCTGTCAAAATGGCTATCAGTCAAAGTGAACACGGTCTCTTGATGATAAAGAGCTCCTCATTTCTGCGTCTACGCCCGCCTCTCTTTACTGCCATCTCTCCTCTCTCCTCCATTTCTTGATATGCAGACTGTGAACTCACTGGTTGTCTTTGTGGCTTTTAGACAGGAGATTGGTATTTCGCAGCTCACCTTTTAAAAATGTCATAAAGAAGGTGAGATACACAGTCCCCCTTTATGCAGTTCTGTCAAAATATCACAACTTGGCACAGATGATTTTCCAGTTTCTTGATGGAAAAACTGTCTTTAGCCATGTTATAAACACACATTACTGTTAACATTGTATTTACAGCATTATTACCCAGCAAACATTAAGACGTTTAATGACCGTTGTGGTTCAAAAACAGTTCTAAAATGAAAGTTGTGCCAATGTCTGTGACGTCAAGACATAAGAGAGGGTCTGAGTGGGCCATTATTGGACATGGAAACAACGTCAACATCAGCTGTCCACCTCATAACCTTGTTTATGCAGTTTTTGTGTCCCAGGTTAGAGGTTATATTTTCAGTTGGGTTTGTTTGTCTGTCTGTCAGCAGGATAATAGAAAAAAACGACTGGCCCGATTTTCATGAAACTTTAGGGGGTATTGCATGACTGAAGGAAGGATCCTTTTGTTTACATGGCAAGATAGGAATTTTGTGCTGCATTCATGTGGTGCTAGAAGAACGAGAAAATTGTGTTCGCCTCATCCATTTCCTTTGTTCTTTGTTATCACACAAATGCTGGAAACAGCTATCACCGTGTTGTCTGAGCAATAAAATACAACATGTCTTTGTTGTAGTGTCCATGTTGTTTCCATATTTTGCCTTAAAGCTCATTAACACACCAAATTCGAAAGAACAACTTCCCAACTCAGATAATAGGACCGTCTGAGGAGCATGTGAATGCACCACTGGCCTTGGCAAAGGCTTGTGCTTTCAGAGTGCCATTCCAGTTTTATTACTATATGAATGTGAATTCCACAAGATATTTTTTTGTTCCCTGTCTACTTAAATGTCTTTCATCATATCAAGTACTCAATTAGATAACTTCGAACTATTTCAGAATGAACTGAAAGTCAAATTTTGTTATTGTGTCTTTGTGAGAAAGAATCATAATCTATTCATTATTAATAATGTTCACTCTTTCAGTACACATTGGCCTTAAAGCTGAAAATTCAAAAGGCTTTTGTTACATCCCCAGTTTTGACATTTGGAAAATCTCTTGGGGCCAAATAGGTGTCATCACCACATTTTTATTGACAGAGAACCTGACTGTAATTGCTTTTTTTGGTTGCTGTCAATGGAAAAAGGACAGTTTTTTCTTCTTCTAAAGCAGGCATGTCCAAACTATTCCACAAAGGGCCGTGTGGCTGCAGGTTTTCGTTTCAACCAAGCAAAAGCACACAGTTTGACCAATCAACTGTCTGAAGACTGAGATCAGTTGATTCACTGAGTCAAGTCTGGTGTGCTGCTGCTTGGTTGGAACGAAAACCTGCAGCCACACGGCCCTTTGTGGAATAGTTTGGACATGCCTGTTCTAAAGGTTCACTTTCCAGCATTTACAGAATTCAGTGTTGATGTTACTATAGATTATTTGCTCATTATTTGCCAGACATCTGTTCATGATAAGTTATGTAATTTCTTTACAGAACATGATGTATGATCTCAGAGTTAGTGTTCTTGCATAGTTATTGCTGTGCGAAAGGCTGCTTAATGCAGTCATGGACGACTATTGACCAAAGGTAAGTGTTAATCCTAAAATGACAATGTAGAAAATGAGAATGGCTTTTCGGAATGTATCTCATAACTCCATAATCATATTCAGTAAAAACCCAAATTATACACTACAACAGTCGCCTCACAGCCATGCTTCTGCATTTATAATGCACAAACTATCATGAAAAAGCTGTTGCATTAGTTCCCTTAATGCATTTGGCATTTTGTACGTATGAGTGGCCAGGCAAAGATGTAGACCATATTAAAACATTAGTCACATAATTCTTTTGAAACAGTTGAGACTACAAAACAGAAAGAGAGCTGGATCTTTGCTTTGAGACTGTTTTTCATGTCTTGTGGTGGAATATAAAGTAGCCTTACATCTTAGGCAGTAAAAAATAAGCTTCTGGTTAAACTTAAACTCTCAAACTGACAGAACAAGTAAAGTAAGCTCCAAGCAATGAATGACTACGAATATACAGTTTTTATAGATAAGGTCAGTGTTTTTTGGACGTGGTGCTTCAGTTTAGTTTTAGTGTTGGCTGGAAGGCAAAGACCGACGAGGAATGCTATGACATTGAGCATCCCTGACTCCTGTTGAAAGTTCCTCGTGATATCTTTCATCTGTGTACTAAATAGTGTTGAAGGTGAGACAAAGAACAGAGGCCATGCGCCAGCAACCAACGACACACTGCTCCAGAGGCCTGTTTACTGCTTAATGGAAAGTGTTCTCAAATGGGATACTTAATTAAAACAGTGTCTTGTTTGATCTCCCCCTGCTGTTTGTGTTCATGTGCCTCTGAGTCACACCACCACAAAAGTGTCACAGCTGTGGAGAGGAAGAGGGAGTTATGTTTTCTGAAATTCAGTGATGTGTAGACCTGCTTTACAGAAAATATACTGCAAATAACATTGCTTTGGTTGGTTTAGAATTGATGTTATACAGCTATTTAAAGCTTTACTTAAAATGTCAGTCATCAACAATCATCAATCCTGTTTTTGATGACAATAGTTGAAATTGAAAGCTTATTTACATCTTGGAGCTCCTACTTTTTATGTACCGGTACAAGGTGTCCATTCTTAGGAATTACCCTACAGCCAATCAGAATTGTGTATTCACCCAGACCATGGTATCATATATTTTTTAATTCTTCTTCATTATCTGAGTGTTCATTTCTAGAATTGGTGGATATAATATATAGCATATGATTTAAAACCATTTGCAAAGAAAATAATAGTGCACAATCAACATAGAAAAGGTCTATTTTCATCCCAGCTCTTGAGTTCACTTTATCGCCCGACATATCTGTAATCAGTCTCAAACATCCAATATCGTTTGAGTTCTGCTTCTGCCTGTCAAATGGCCAGGAGGTCTGCTGCGCTTAATGTTGAAAGCTTTGTTAATTAGAAAGGTGTTTGATATGCAGCTCTCCAACTGAGCGATCTCCAGCCACACAATCAGCTGTGAGCACACACACATCAACAGGGTTGTTTCTGCTGAAGAATAATTGTGATAATGCAATAATACAAAACACTACATTAAGAATCCTCAAAAAATATGAAAATGACACATAGACGGGATCACACAGCTGTGATGGGCTATAATGAATGAAAGCTCTTGACAGTGAAGTATCCTTTTGAGTTGATAATGATGGAGAGATGCAGGATTAGAAGAAGGACTTGTGTGCTTTGGCTTCTTTGATCTCTGAATGCATTAGTGTGTGTGTGTCTGCACTTTTGAAACCTTTTTTTATTTGTGTGTGTGGGAGTTTATCACCTCATGTTGTCGGTTTTAAATCATCCTAAAACAGACTTATTATAGAAATGAGTGCTCATTAAAATGCAGTCCTTAGGGAGTTACTGTGGAGCAGCTGCAATGTTGCAGGTTCTGGTCTCCATCTGACCCTTGTTGCCTCGTCTATTTTCTCCCTCTGGAGAAATCTTTCTTCTGTATTTCTCGTTTTCTCTTGTCTCTTCACTATGTATTATTTAAAGACACATTGTATAGAATTAAAATCTTCACAACGTGGCTTTAATAAAACTGAAAAACTATGAAAAACACGTGTGTATCAGGACATCTTTAAGTGTAATGCAGCTAGAACTTTATTATTGCTCTGTAGAAGATGTGGTTTTATTTACTGTGTTGCATCTGACAAGTTATTGTTTAGACCATGTTTGTGCCTTTATTTCTGAACACACTTGATATCAAACAGGATTCTGTTGAGATATTTAGAAGCAGCTGATGTATTGACATTACTGTGTAATGTATCATCTGTAGCAGATACTCAACTTACTGTTTTACAAAATAACATGAGGCCAGTGGCCGGTAATAAACAGGCAGAAATATAATTTTTAAGACAATAATTTATCAGCCATGCGCAGCCAGGTCAAATGTATACAGAGGCATTTCTAGGATTTGGGGACATTTGGGGCTCAGCCCAGACCTTTGTCGGGCCACTGGCACATTTTCTTTTCTTTTGTTGATAAAACTCTATAAGCTATAAACTATTTTGATGCCCTCTCGCACCATTCAAAGTACAAAAAAATCCCAAAGGGAATAAATTAATTTTCCTTGTAAATTATAAAATGGGGCAAACTGACACCATAACCAGATTTGGCCCATAGGTGGTAAGTTACTCAACTTACCACCTATGGGACAAATCTGGCTATGTATCACTGATCCAAGCCATCAGAAAAGAGCAAAGGCAAGGATGAGATTTTACTGGTTGCCTGTGGAGAGCAGTAGGGAGCAGTGAAGAAAGGTCAATGATCAAGTTTTTTGAATTGACTCATACTAACATTTCATCTCTTTCTTTCTCCTTTCCCTTCACTCCATCTCTCCTCCAGGGAGCCCAGCCGTCCGACCAGCCTGCTGCCTGCCGACTGGAGCTCAGGCCTGGGCTTGGGGAGGGAAGATGAGCCCTTACCTCCAGGGCTGGAGGCCCTTCCACTCCGACTGATGCAGCAGGACTGCACTGCTGTCAAAACTCTGCTTTTAAGATTGAGACGGACACTGCAGGAGGTGGGATATGTACTTGCACACACAGACACAAGCTTTCTTCACTCTTAACATGGATTTATAATCAGATTAAGACACTGACTGTCACAAATCACAAGAGAAACACAGCGAGAAGCCGAAATTCATTGTCATTCCCCTTGTACCACACTGACAGAACCTTCTTTGATCAAGTTATAAACGCATCAAATTGTTTTAAACGGGTAAGGGTAAAGGGTTAGCAAATAATTTGAGGCAATTGGCATTTCAAACCAAAACAGACCAGTGCTCCACTGACAAGTTCTTCACCCCGTTTTAATCAGCTCTATTTCAGCCCCATGAAATCATCTCGAAGTGGCTGCTTTTCTGCCTTTAAAAGGTCTCTGTAATCACTTTGTTTTGTTAATGTAATCAGATTTTACATTTGGAGGAGGAAACTAGGAGGCTTATTTGGGCTTTTGCCATTATATTCTTTATATGCACACGGACACACACTCACACTTTACATTTTAATCCTTCTGTTTCAGAGTATCACTCTGCTCTTTAAATATTTTAGCCTTCTTAAAACTAAAGTTCTACCTCAGGCTATGATGAGGCCTTCTCCGTGTGAGTGTTGAGGGAAACCAGTAAAATTACATCCACTGCATTATAGACGTGATTAGCTATAATGGTCACTTAGTAAAGCACTGACACGTTGCAATAGCTGCACAAGGTTTAACTGTAAAACGCAGGGAACCATATTGATGGCCATTTGCAGGCATGGAAACTGTGGGACTACTTTACACCAGAATGTAAATACAACATTTTAATAATATTCTAGCTTTTGAACTTGTCAAACATTTACATTTTAATTGAGATTTTTTCATTGAAGAACATAAATTTGTTCTAAATGTGGTTTGCATGTTTTATTTGGGTTAATTGCAATTTGCAAAGAGCTTGACTTGGGCAGATTCAGTCATAATAATGATAAAACACACAATCAACTGCTGATTGTAAATTGCAGTTTTAGTTTCAGTTCAAACCAGGCCAGACGGATAATTACACTCTTCTGGAAAATGGCTGAGGCCTAAACAGTGTTTCAAAGTTGTGCAGAAACCGCTTCAGTAGAACTACACAAAAAAAGTTTATGCTTGGAAGTGCTTTATATATTTCAGATGTGAATGTTACGTTTTGGAATGAAAGTGGTCATATTTTCACCAGTAACCTTTGTCACTACGTTTTGAAAGTGTATAATACATCTACATACCAAAGAGGGATGTTAGTAACACCACATGCTCTGGAAGTTGAGCTGAAAGAACATCCATTAGCAATGTCTCCCTGCTGTTTTTCTTGTAATCTAAATGGGTGACTGACCCTTACCAAATACTGCAATATTATACAGACCCACACACACAAATACAAAATACAAACACACAAAGAGGCATATAAAAGGGTGACCAAACCTTCCCTAATACCACACCATTAGTACCTCTAAACTAAGATCAAAGCGAGCTGTGCGGACCTCTCTCTGAATTACAGTCCACAGAGGCATATGTATGACTTTCTCCCTTTCTCCTCACTTTTTCATCTCTCTGTTTTTTCCTCCCAGGACCACTGTGAGAGAGACACGAAACATGAAAATGATAAGATAATAATTAGTGGAGAGAGACATAAACTAGAGGGATGATGGAGAGACTAAGGGGGGTGCAAGAGAGAGAGTACACAGCAGCAGAACATGAATATGAAAGAGGGGATACTTTGCCCTCTTTGCTTGCTCTGTTGTGTCATTAACTTGCAAATTTTGTTACCCTCCATCAACAGATGTAATCCATTCCGCAGCAAGGGAAGGGTGACTCTGCATATCTGTATGCTTTGCATTTTATTTGCTTGACCTTCTGGTATCGAGCCCAAATCTTCTGTTCTTTTCTTTTGTTAACCTGAATTTATCTTCTCATCTCTCTAATAGCATTCTAGACACTCCTCAGATTTATATGTCGCACATAACATAGCACGGTTCCATTTCCGTCATCCTCAAAACAGCTGAAAAGACTGGGAGAAGCTTTCAAAGAGGCAAAAATAACACATATGACTCATGCTGTGTAAGCTAACAGTTATGAAGTCGGGCACTCAAGTCCAAAAGTCCAATATTTATCCCATTATCTCCTAGATTATCTCCATCTGTCCTACTCTATGCCAGCCATTACTGTAGCAAACATTGTAGATGCTTTCAAAGCATGTCTGAAAACAACATTTGATGGTAGCATGGTTGAACAGTCTGACAAAATGAAAATAATACAACTGTGAAGATACCCAAGAAGTTACATTGTAAACATTTAGGTTTTGCACAAATATAATAACATAAGTCAATAAACAGTAAGGATTCAAGACTCAAGATCAAAATTCACTTTATTTTTTGTCATTTCATTGAGTATTTTCATACACATAAGAAACAAAATACCGTTTTTCCCAGCTCTTATCAGGGCATTAAAAGAGAAATGTACATAAATAAATAAATTGTGCAGCAATTTTAATAAAAACATTGCTGAGAAAATGGACGCCATCTTCTTACATTAACCAGATTTCAACTAATTGTGTAATTTTTTATGCCTCAAGCTAGACTGCACATTACACTTTTTAATTAAAAATTTTGTTATTGCAAGTTAAGATTTTTAATGCTTAAACGCATTCGCTGAGTTCAAATCATGTTAGCCAGCTGTATGGATAAAGAAGTCTAATGTAGCCTAACAGTTGTCAGCAAGATGACCTGAAGGCAGTGAATAAAAATAATAAAAAGTAACATGCCAGTTTCTCAGATGCTGTCAGATGGTTCTGTCAAGCAGTGCTTAAGATGCGAACCACATAATTCAAGGTCCCCAGTTAAAGGCTAAAAAAATGCACTAAAAGGATTTAAAAAGGTGCCCTACATCAAGTATAGATACATTTATATCATTACATATGACGGGCATGACCAACAGGCCAGATGATACATCACATCATATGATTTCCTGTGTTTGTTGTTCATCATATTTGTCAGATTAGCATATTTCAGGCAGCTGGAGAGACTCCATCCATCCTCGATTTATTTCTCTCAGCAGTTTATCCTGTTGGCTGCACGGAGGAACATTTCTGAAATGCCACTGTCCATGTGTGCATTAATGTTGCCCAGCACAATGATCCCCATTTGTCAAAGTCAGCCGTGGATTCCAGCAAAACTATGACGGTCCTATTTGTTACAGCATATACTCATGGTATTTGTGGGCATGGTTGTGCAGTATCCACACACGCACTGCCAGGCCCTGTTAGCTTGTGCCTCCGCAGCCCCTCTGTCCGTCCCAGTGACTCTTACCCCCGAGGCAGCTGCTTGACTTGTGGCAGCAGCTTATTCTTGCTGCCTCCGCCAAATCTTTTCAGCGGTGTAGTGTTGTTACTAGGATAGCTGTCGGTATGATAAAGTGTAGTTGAAAATGCTGTTGTTTATTTAATTTAAGGCAGTGGCATTTATCTCTCTAGCCATTGTTGCACCAGCTTTTTGAAAGGAACAGAACTGTTTCACAGCAACAATACTCAGCAGTGAGGCTGAACAATCATCCATCCATCCATCCATCCATCCATTTTAAGCCGCTTTTCCAGGGCCAGGGCAGGGGGCAGGATGTTAAGCAAGGTATTTCAGGCATCCCTCTTCCCAGCAACATTTTACCGAGTGTCCGGAGTGTCCTGAGACCAGAAAAGATATATAATCTCTATAGTAGGACTTCCTCCAGGACAAGTTGCTGTGCCTGGAGATCCTCTAATGGGAGGTGCCAAGGAGCCATCCTGATCAGATGCTTGAACCTCTTGAACTGGCCCCTTTTGACATGGGGAAGCAGGAGCTCTACTCTAAGGTCCCTCCAGTGTCTGAGCTCCCAACACTGTCTCTATGAAACTCATTTAATCTGCTCATATCCACAATCTTATTACTTTGGTCACTAACCAAGCTCTTGACCATGGGTGAGGGTTGGAATGTTGGACTGGTAAATTGAGGCTAAGTGACAACACAGCAACTATACTCACTACGCTCTTCCAGTGAATGGAGTCTGGCTCCTCCACTGCTGCAGGGTCCTTCTCTTCTGTAGTTCTCCAGTGGTGGAACAAACTTCCATACTCCATCCAATCTGCTGAGTCCCTCTCTCAACACCTTCATAAATAATCTAGTAAGATATGTAATACATATCAATTCATACGTCAGTTTATCTAATTTCATCATGACACGTAGGCCTGGTCTACAATATATATATATATATATATATATATATATATATCGACTCTGTCCAATATTGTTTTGGTGTGCTACAGAATGATTTATTGTTTATGTTTAACGAATAACCGAATAACACAGAAGATAAGTAGCTCCCATACTGAATCACAATATTGGTCTGAAAAATGTCAATTAGATTATTTTCCCATATCATTCAGCCCCATCTAGCAGAGCAATACCTGAGCAGAGTTGCTATTTTAAATTCAAAGCACTCACCCTGTGTTTGCCAAAGAACTCACTAAATTGCATGACAGTATGTTCTTAATGGTGCTGCCTTCCGATAAAAAGCCAAATGTCACTGAGAGAGAGTGGGCATGAACGCACCTTGAGTTATTTGAAGGTTTTCATTTCTTGATTTAACTGATGTGTGAATGTGATTAAAGGCGTGTATCAAACTACAAAACCTGCTTTCCTTTCTTAGACCATTCATCATCTTTAGACATTTAGCTTCTGGGTAGTGCAAGTCATTAAATCCAGAGCTCCCAGGCAGCTTTCCTCATTCTCAAATCTGAAAGGCTTTTTACTGAACCACATCTAATTGTGGGGACAGTTGTGTGTTAAGGCCTGTGGGACAGGGGTGACCTTAAAGAGAATGTGTATGTGTTAGAGAGAAAGGAGAGAGACAGAGAGTGTTTGGGTGTTGGTGAGTGCGCGCCTGTCTCTCCACATGGGGAAAGGCATTGATCACCGATGACACATTGAGGGCCTGACGCCATAGCGCACCTATAATTCTGATAGGAAGGTATGCTTCTTTAAAAGGTCAGCCAAACCAATAAACCATCAAGTTTATGCTGTGCAAAGATTTGGGCTCTGATGTTTCTCGCGGCTACCTTTAAAACCTGAAACTAGGCCAAAGCTTTGCACAAACAAAATCAGGATTTTTGCATAAAACGCATCTTTTTAGGGACTTTTAGATTGTAAGTATTGGCATGTCTCTCAAACAACAGGGGGGTGGCTTGCATATAAATCTGCAAGAGGGCAGCAGATGGCAGAAATAGACCTTATCACAGTGTGTGGAACAATCTAGTTAGTTCATTCTTGACTTTACCTTTCCCTGTTCCTTGTCACGTCTTCATCATGTATCCTGTCATAACTCTCCTTGTGTGTGCCGTCATGTCCCTACCATGAAGAATTACATCAATATCAGCAGTCCAGCCTGAGGACATGACTTTATCCTCTCCAGCTTTACCATCTGTCCTATCATAAGCCCTCACAGGTGACATTTAGACCAGCGTCTGCTCTCTTAAAGGAGTGTGTGTGTTTTTGTGTATGTGTATTATGGAACCCCCTCTAGCTGCCTCTGCTCTCTGCCCACTAGACACCTGTGTCGAGGAGCAGAGCCAAAATGTGTCTGATCACAGCTGGCGTTAGAAAACACAGAGATTATGTAAGGAACCAAGTAAAGAAAAGTTACCACATGGAGTTGAGTTTTATACAGCCGAATTTTCTTAAATCAATTGTGGTATGTTTTTCTGAACCAAAAGTGCTTTGAATTTAAATTAAATTAAGACCTAAAAAACGGGAGAGTATTGCCCTGCAGACTTTCTGAGATGCTAAATGAGCATTTATCTTGATAGAACAACTCTATTATAATTCTCTCTATTTTGTTATTGAATGAGCAGCCAGACTTCTCTGTGTAATGTATTTGCCAATAATGCTTACCAACAAAATTAGGTAACAAGAATTAAAAGCGAAAAAATACTTGCAGATGTCTTAATTTTGTTACAAACAGACAAGTATTAACTGATACTGGTCCTGTCTCAGCAACACTTATAATATATATATATATATATATATATATTATAAATCTAATTGACATTTTTCAGACCGATATTGTGATTCAGTATGGGAGTTACTTATCTTCTGTGTTATTTGTTATAACACTATATAATATACACAGATCTCATCTAATGCATGTCACAAACCTCCTCATATATTTATGTTTTTGTCTTTTGCAGAGCACAGAGACGAGTCCTGCCAGCAGCCTCCAGTCTCTACCCATAAGCCCCTGCAGTGAAAAGTCTCTTCCATTTAAGGTAACCCAAAACATACCAGAACAATACAGAATTTGTATGTTTGAGTGAAAAGGACACAGTTAGTGTTTAATGAGTGGCTTGACCCAACTTTGGACCAAATGTCATTGACATCTGTTTAAAAGTTTGGGTTTAAGCAACACCGAGTGCCTCATAAATAAGATAATGTTGAAATCGACTACTATAGCCGTCAGACCTTGAAAGTATTAAGCCAGATTTTTGCCCCAAATTGGTCATCCAAGAAGAATTTTAGAACTGGGCCAAATCTCTGCCAGATTGGTCGCCGTCTGATTAATTGCCTGGATGATCAAAGATCTGGCTCTTAGACAATTGGATGGATTTCTGGCAGGTCAAAAAAATTTGGTCAGCTGTTTTAAAGTTATTGAAGTAGTACATGTTGCGGCTCAAACTCTCTAGACTGCTGCAATATAAATCTAAACTTTGCTGCAGAACAGACACCATATTGTTTTATTTTTCAAGCCATACTTTGCTCCAAATTTGTCTTTTTCTTGTTGGAAGGGCTGCACAAAAGAACACTGCTTTTCTCTCTTTTTGCTAACATTGTTTGGTAATTGGTTGTCTTGTTTGAACAGACTTAATTGGAATTGTCAGGGGACAAAAACTATAATGTGGCTGGATTCATCCATACAGCGTGAGCATAAAAGTTGAAGCTTTTAGTTTGTGCAGAAGTTCTGATTAAACGAGCATTTCGAGTTAAACGATTAATATAACCACACAGCGGCTGCCCATCCTAAAATGTTATAGCAAAATATGGTTTATGCCATCATTTTATTCACACACAGTACACACAATCTGTTGTTGTGTTTTTAGGCCACTACAAATCCAACTTTACACTGGGCGACATTAACTCTCACAACCCTCAGCTACATGGTGCCAGCTGGTTCAATTAAAACTCAGCCGTTTGATTGTGATCAAAAATATAACACTGAATCTCTTTGATCCATGTGTCTCCTTCAGTTTTACCCTTATCAGAACAATTAACAGCCTTTATTACACACCAGCTTCTAATGAATCATGAAGAGCTCAAATAGGAAGAAATAGTAGTAGAGAGGGACAGTGAGGAGAAATATAAAGAAGAAAGAAGCAAAAAGAGAGGCGGGATAAATTGAATGAGAGAGGGGCAAAGGGCTTTGCTTGCCTTGACAGGCTCCAGACCCCCTCTGTCAACCTAGTCCATCAGAGCTGTGCGATCTAGATGAGATTTATTAATCTCCGCAGGGAGTGTGTGTGTGAGTGCTGAAGTGCATGCTGGTGTGTGTGTGTGTGTGTGTGTGTGCAAGGTTTAGGTTTACCAAGGGAGGGCTTTTGTCAAGCTTTTCTCTGGGATTTAGTAGGGTGGCAGCAGAGTTCTCGTTAGACCGTTAAAGGAGTGAGGAGCAGTACGGACGAGAATTCTCAACTCTGTGGTGCTTCCTCAAAGCCCCTCACTTTGTTCATATAGATGGATGTACAGAATAGTAAAAGCACCCTAAAATGTAGTGCAGAAAAACACAACCAGCAACTCATGCCTCAGTATCTGACACAGTGTCAACAAATATTGAGTATGGCTGTTTATTGAGTGTACTGCCAAACTGAGTGTGCATTCACTTATGTCTGTATAACAGCTTGCATGTAAGGGCTGTACAGTATTTTTGTTGGCACAATTTGTCCCTGTGTTTTAGTTTGTATGCATTTCATTTGTGCGTATGTGTGTGAGAGAGAGGACGAGTTTTTGTGTGAGTGCATGCCCTCTTTATTGACCTACATGGAGTATCAGTGGCAGCTGGATGATAAGGAAAAATTAAAAATGTAGGGTGGGACACAGCATGAAGACCGCAGCTCTGGTTCAACTGTTGAAGGTGGACAACTGGAAAAGTTTGATTGGGAGAGGTTAGGAAAAAAGAAATAGGGCAATACTCTGATTAACGGTCCAAAACACAAATATTAGAGACTTGACTTGCAACCAATAAATAATTCAATAGCAAAACAAAAATGCAATAATCCGGTCAAACAGATAAATCAAAAGTTGGCGTTTGTTGTGGATAAGGTCTCCGATGTTGCTGACCATTTACAGGTCCATCACAACTTTATGGTAGTGTTTGAAGGTTGACAATCTTTGAGTTAAAGGTATTGAAGTCATACGGACAGGTTTGGAAATGAGCATTAAAGTTAACTCTGACTCTTACTCTCTAACTGACTTTGGGGACACATAAAAAAGAGAATTTAAGAGGGGTACTAATTTATATATTTTTTGTTGCTGACCCTTGTAAACCGATCATTAACTGTTAACAGACAAGCAGTCAACTGAGTCCCAGTACACTGGGAGTTACCTTTCTCACAGACAGCTGTAGAGTTACCAGAGACACAACCAAGATATTGCATGGATTTTTATAGACACTTGCAGCCACATCCCCAAAGCTAGTTTATCTAGCGAGGTTGTCAGCAGCATGTCTGCCTTGAATACTTTGTGTAAAGACAGCTGATTTCAACTGCCAGTCCTCATCAGTATAGTGACATGTGTCACTTAGCTCTCCGTTGTGAGTGCTGTCCAGCAGTTAGTGGTGAGAGACACCAACTTAGCAAAACAAGAAAGACAGAATTTATAGCTAAAGTTATTTTGCAATGCCCATTTCTAGATGGGCCTTTAGAATACACAACACTCAAAAACAAACTCAACAATTTAAGAACAAATACAATTAAAGTACACAAACAAAATAAAACCCCATAAAACATAAAGCACCATTTTATTTATTAGTTTTAATATTTTTAATAAGAAATTAATAATTTTAATGGTTTACTGTATAATATCAATCTGTTCCCTAATCTGGAGCTTTCCGCATGTCTTGCATGAACTACATGTTTCTACATATTACAAGATATTCAATGAAACTTGGTTTGGGTGGAAGAAAATGTTAAGCTCTCAAATTCCTTCTTTCTTATTTTCTTTTTAAACGTTTTTCACCTCATTGTTAAATGCTAAGAATATGTGCATCAGATTATTAACATGTTGGTCTGCCAAACTTTTTCTGAAGAACAAACACCAGCTGGCATCCAAGAAGAAAACTGGACAACATTCTTATCATAAACAGTCATACTGTAGTATTTTTTATCTGATTAGCAATGGAACATTAAACTAAATGTCCTGAACTGGACTGCGCCATTTTCAAAAGCAGAGAGAGTGAGGGAGTGGCAGCGGATATAGAGCACAGCAAACTGCATGAGCTGTAGGAATCGAGGTTAGACAGGAGATCGAAACAGGTGGAGAGAGGTGGTGTGAATGTGTATTATATATATTTATATTTATATTTTTATATATATATATATATATATATATATATATATAAAGAGAGAGAAGAGAATGAGTAAGAAGGTGGGAGGCAAAGGCTAACCCTTTGACAGAGCTGGAGGCATGGAAAAGAAACAACATAAAGTTGTGGAGAGTATATTGTATGAGGAGAATATGAGAAAATAGTTGCAATGCTGAGAATAGCACGTTGTT
This sequence comes from Centropristis striata, assembly GCF_030273125.1. NCBI lineage: Eukaryota > Metazoa > Chordata > Actinopteri > Perciformes > Serranidae > Centropristis > Centropristis striata. The sequence goes on from NC_081523.1 coordinate 19,854,971, forward strand.
CTACTTGACTGTAAGATAGATTGAGGAACGCGTGGATGAGGGTGAAAGGCTTTAGGAGAAAGCTGTAGTTGAGGTGCACACAAAAGGAAATGCATTTAGATCGAAGACGTTAATATAGATAACTCTGCAAAAGAGATGAGAATGGATACAGGAGTACGAGAGATGGGGGCGAGGGAGGAAAAACAACCTAAGAGTGTGAGGAGGAGGGTGGCAGAGAAAGAGGGATGGGAGGGGAAGAAGAAAAAGAGGGTTTGAGGGAGTGGCAAGAAGAGGAGAATATGTCCTGGCACTCCAGAAAACGACTCAGCGGGTGTAAAAATAATCTACGGTAGCCACCTGAGAGGCTGCAGTGTCACAGTGCGCCCCAGTTTAATTTAGACCCAATGCATATGACATGATTTTTACCAGATTTTGTCCCAGTTAAAGTGTTCTACTGTATTTTAGAAGACTGAAGAAAAACATCTCACACTAGAGTTGTCACCAAAGGTATCCAGAGCACCAGTGTGTTTAAAAAAAAAAAGGTTGAGGACAGCAACTTTTCCACCTAATTAATTGACATTTGTGTACATTCACCTTTGTTTCAGCAGAAATGAGAAACTTCCTTTTATAGTCAAACATTTATCATTGTGTCACATGCTGCATAATTAGAAATTAATAATGTATAATTATAATGACTGCAAATTCATAATTATAGATGGTTCTCCACCCCAAGGCCACAGTATGAGAGGGTTAAAAAGATGCATGTGTGTGGGGAAAACATAAAGATATGGGCACAAACACTACACACAAAAGAAACTCATGCAACTTGACAATCATAAACATAATATGTTATTATAGAAAAAGCAGAAGCACGAACAAACTTCATCTATCTGTGTATTTTGGCTGGTATTTTGGCTCTCTTATTCCAGGTAAAATGTCATTTTGTCATTGTCAGTTTCTCACACACACTGTCACAAACTGAAGTGTGTTAATGTGTGAAAGAAAGGGACAGGTGATTCAAAGAGTTCTTTGAATCTCAAAGAGTTCTTTGAATCTCTTTCTGTCCTGAGTTTTCTGTCCTCAGTGTTTCAGTTCTTGAGATAAAATCAAAACCGTTAATAGTGATATTTGAGAAGTGCTTAACATCTTCAATTATTCATTACGCCAATATCTTAAAAAGTCAGTTCAGTTTTGGGCTGGTAGCGCAAAGACGTGTTAACTGATCTTCTGCATTAGGTCAGTATTTTTCCTTAGACCGCTGTGCGACAGTCGTTTAAAAAGGAAGACCAAAAAGTTTCAAGTTAACAACCCTGCCCCAGGCTATCTCAACACTTAACAGCTGTGTTTCTGAAGTAAAAATCCATGACACCTGCTGATAAGAGGAAAACAAAGTTATGGATTGAGCAATTGTTACAGGAAGAGATTTAAGATATTGCAGCAATAGCTTAGAATAATACAAATATATGATTCCTGCTGCCATAACAGTCAGCTTTGAATATTCACAGCAAGACGTCTTTAACCATTCCAGAAGGAATATGTTTTCTGCTAGTTCGAGTGGAACGGAGCAGCTTTGAAGGCTGCTTTTCACTTTCAAAACAGTCTGAAATCACTCAGAAAACAAAGACAATTAATCCCAGTCAAAATACTTAAGAATTATATCTGAAATCGACAGTTTGTTAGATTTGAGCCAGAGTAAAAGCCTGTCTTTGTGCTTCTGGCCCTCTAATATTTCATTTTTATATCATTATTGATGTGCCTGTGGGTTCCTATTTCAGTATCATGAAAAACAGTAGCATTTAATTAGCCTAATTTTTTTATAAGCTCTTATGCTATATTTATTATGTCTCAGTGATAGTTCCAGCTCAGTGGTTATTCCTATATTTTTTTACAACATCTAGGCAGGTGACATCTCTCTTCTGTTTCAAACAGTATAAATATTATAGGACTGTTTTGACAGGTCGCCAAACTGTTTCTGTGCAAGATGTCAGCTTTACTGCCTTTTGAGGGGCTTGGGACAGATAGAATACCTATAGCATCACATGCCTGCTGCTCTTCACACGACACAATCTGTCCTTCGGTTCATACAGAAGAATTACAGCATCACAGCTTATTATAAACAGTATGTGTTTAGATGCACAGAGATGTTTATTTTCACAGCATACCTGGGAGATATTAGTGACCCGGTCATTAGTGTCTATTGACAGCTGAGTAAATTCATAAAGACAGATGACAAAGGTCACAGTTTTTAATTGTACATTCTTGAAGGCATGATAATGTATCTGTATGTGCAAATGACACATTTATCATCACCTCCTTTCTCTTTTTTTTTTTTTTTTACACTTAAGCTGCTTCTCTTGCCCTCCTCTGACAGCGTGCATAAATAGTATGCTATTTAAATCGTAATTATAGTCAGTCAGGTAGAGAGCAGACAGACAGAGGCAGAAATAAAGACAGATAAAGACATGGGCAAATATTTCATGCCAGAGGTAGATTACTTAAAGGGGTAGTTTGGATTTACTAAAGTGGGGTTGGTTGTCAAAGACATTTATCCATAGTTGGTATATTATCTATAGCTGACACGCCTCAGTTTTGGAGTACCAGCATGGAAGCTAAGCTAAATATTGCTGAGGATGGGGACAGCAACAAATATTTTAACACCCTCAAAACCTAAGTAAAGTCAGTATTAGTTTAAGTGTATGCTATGTTTAAGAACATTTCACTGCTTTACCTTGTCATCAGAAAGCTTTCTGACAAAGCCGTTATATACTTTTGTTAAAGTCACAAAACTCTTTATTGATTTTATTTATCCATTTATTTGTTTATTAATTTACTTATTTTTAGTATTTATTTTATCATTTTATGTATTCTTTTATCACAACCCATCTTTTTTGTTTTTCTTTTGTTTGTTTTTGTTTATCTTTACTTTTCAACTATATTTGCTAATTTCTTGGGGCTAAGTGCCTATGGGAGGGGGGTTGGTATCTGTTCTGTAGTATGTTGTATTTACTTGCAATTACTGGTGTATGGAACAGTTTTTTTAATTTTTTTTATTAAAATGTAAAATCCAAAAAACAGATTTTTTTAAAAAAATTCACCAAACTCACAGAAATTCACAGAAACAGGTTTTTTACCTTGCAGGAAACAGGAGTTGGTGGTCTAATGCTGCCTTGATCATTTGGTTTGATTGTGCTATTGTGTGACTTTGGTGACTCTGAACTAACCCTCTAAAACACCAAATAACAAAATAAAACAAACTAACTAACTGTTGGAGGCAGCAACTCCTGTGTTCTGCAGGGTAAAATGAAAGTTTTTGTCAAAGGAGTCTGGTGGCTTTGAGGAGAGCATAGAATGTCCTCAGGGCTGTCAGACAGCAAGGTAAAGAGGTGCAAATATTCTTAATATAGTGTATACTTGAACCGAGATATTGATATAAAGAGTTAGGCACTGTATCATGGGTTGTCCAAGTAACCATATGAGACAACACATAAGCACGCAAAGGACTGACCTCTTGTATTTAGACTTCCATCACATTTCCCCAGTGTTCATTCGGCTTGACAGCCTTCATTGTGGCACTTTCTGTATTTCATACAAGATATGAAGTATGGCATGTTTTACTGAATATTGGGGGTGCACTATTTTGGTAGAAAGTACTTAAACTTAAACGACTTAAACTACTGTTCCAACAGGACATGTGCTAATGGAAATAAATAGGACAAATTGTTGGGAAGATGACCCTTTTTCAGACCCTATTTTCAGATAATAAAAACCAGTAAAATTCACAGAAGCTTGTAAAATGTGTTTGTTTTGTGTTATAAGTGGTTTCTGGATCAAACCGACCTGTTGTCACAGTTTTTTTCCTCTTGTTTTTCAGGCTGTGAGTTGCTCCTCTATTTGTCCTCTGCATTGCATTTGGTGACTATGTACACAGTCAACAGTATTTTATAACGATTGTTGTTTGTTATGCATATACTGCTTGTATTATCGTTAGTCTGCGTAGGGACTCAAGGCTTAAAATTAGATTTTACCTGTAGCTCAGTATAATGCATCAGATTTCAAGTTTTTAAAAATGATGTTTACCATATGTGGTCTCTGTAAAAAAGAGACAGATGTTCTCTCATAATAAGATAATGTTAGAGGATGCAGACACAGTGCAATATAACAGCGTGATTAACATAATATTATGTCTGTTTTTGAACAGACTAATGGAGCAACTAATGTTGGACAGACTATTTACTGCAGAGCCAAGGCCGTTAACATAGAGGAGTTCAGTAGAGGTGGGAGGGGGAAGAAGTGTCTGGAGCACGTTGTGTTGGTTTACTAGAAAGTTCATGTGTTTCTTTCAACAACATCTCCAACATAAACGGCAAAAGAGGTTGTGTGTCATAGCACACACGTATGGTCCGTGGTTGTAAAGAAAAAAGACTGAAGTTTCTGTGGATTTATGTTGTAAAACCACTGACCTTAGGTTTAGGTCAAAAAACTTCTGGTAAGGCGTTCTAAAAGACAGTTGAAACAGTAAATAAATGTACTAAATGCCAGAAATGAAGTAGTTACAAGGGTCATGTGACTGCCGTAAAAAACATTATGTTTAAAAATGTGATTCACGAAAGTTACGTAAAGAATGTAACTTAAGTTAGAAATGATTTACTTTTAATTTCACACCCCTGCTCTCCTGGGTTCAAGTCACCCAACCTCCAATCCAACGTGGGAATCCACCCTTTTAAACATTGCTAGGCTGCCTGTCACTACTACGTCAGCAAGATGGCTGCAGCTACATTACAGCGGATGGTGAAATTCGTAAATATAGCTTGTTTTTCCGCTGCCTGTAGACACAACCTATATTGACGTTTTTAACAGGAAAACAGGCTGATTTCTTTGGGTGAAGAAATGAGATATGGTTGAGATGGTCTCAAAGACAAATTTAACTATACAGAGACATTTTGGATGAACGAGGTGAGCAACTCTCCTCTCCAACTTCTTCTTCTTCTTCTTCTTCTTCTTCTTCTTCTTCTTCTTCTTCTTCTTCTTCTTCTTCTTCTTCTTCTTCTTCTTCTTCTTCTTCTTCTTCTTCTACTTCTTCTTCTTCTTCTTCTTCTTCTTCTTCTTCTTCTTCTTCTTCTTCTTCTTCTTCTTCTTCTTCTTCTTCTTCTTCTTCGACACCTAATGACAAAATTCGGTAGACCGCTCCAGTCCGGTGTTCGGCTTAATATTAAATTGGTTATAACATTTTCACACCAACCCTACTTCTTCTTAGTGGGCTACAATAAAAACAAAAGGTGACTGAGCCTTTTTAAAGGGTTGCACATAACAGTGAAGCTGCCTCCTTTCAGGCTTAAGATCTGTGGATACTGCTGAGACCTTTAAATACTCCCATCAAATACTCAGCAGCTCAAAGCTCAGCTTGTCAGATCGGCCTTCATCGTTTTGTTTTGTGTCTAAACTTTTTTTAAAAAGGATTAGCATAATAATTGGGTCCTAGACATCGGCATCTCTTTGTCTGTCATCTTGTTAGAATTGAAGTTGTTGAGGAGGCACTGTCATGGCCAAATGCTGGTAGTCTAAAATGTAGAGACACTCAAAGAATGTTTGGCTGACATGATTATACCGTTTTATATCACTTCCAGCCCCTTCAAGTCTCAAGCTTTTGGGATTTAAGAAGTGGAAAGATATGGAAAGGTGTTAGGTAATCGGTATAAAGAGAACAAGGAGAATACATTTAATTATGCTGTCATTTCTCACAACCCTTTCCCCAAATTCAAGAAATTGGCAATTTGTTAAACCAATTGAAGTAAGAGGGCTATTGAAATAATAGATAAACAACCTTCACATTTTCTCAAATGTGTGTTTCTCAAAAAAAAGTTAACAAATTGAATAATTTCTGCTAACAAGGAGAATGTAATTCATCTCCATACCCTCTTCAACTTGCTGCTGATTGCAAGCATAGAGTGGCCTCAACCTCTATACAAAATCACATAAAGTGGATGCACTCCAATGATTTTGATCAGATTTATCCCCACTGAGGCCATTCCAATCACATTAGAAATAAATTCGCATGCCCCACTTTTTTTCCTCAGACTTTTCCATTCAATTCAGCCTTGGAAAATTGGTTGGAATGCCACCTGATGGGTGACGAAATGCACATTGTGGCGCTTCTTCTGAGCAAGCAGAATAAAGTTTCTCATTCAAGTTTTACGTTTATTAATGTCTTTCTCTTACTGAGTGATTTTGTAAGGTGGTACATGGTAGGGTTGCTCAGCAGGGGTTATTTGAGCGACAACAAAGTTAGGCCAGTACAATTTTTTTTAATTGTAGGCCGTCACATTGAGGTCATATGAGCATGTCCAGTCCCTGGGCATTTAAATCTGCATGGCCTATTTGAGGTACATTATCTTTCTTTCTTATCCCTCTGTGTTCCTGTTCATCTCCCTCTCTTTCTTTCTGTTTATCTGTTTATACTCTTAAGGTCCTGTCTGACCCGTGAACAAACTATGCAAGTCAATAAAGTCAATACTGATATACATGCACACACAGGGAACAGGAGCTTACACACTGTGCGGTTGTAACCAGACAGCTCACTTAGAACAGCCTTCAGTCCTATTCTGGCAGGATTAATTTTAGAGGCTGACTAGTGTAGTAATTGTCACAGCATGTTAGTGTCTTTCCAGCGCCATCAAAATCTCATGTTAGTAATTTCGGTGCTGCCTCTGTGTGTGCTCTGGCAGTAGGAAAATATATCCTTATTATCTATAAATACAGGTATCTCCCCTGTGATGCCAGGTGAACAGGGTCCATTCTAGTTCAGTACAGCTGGGTTTTGTTTTGTTCATTGTTTTTCTATTTCCTACTGGGAAAGGTTTTCTTTCATAGCTTTTATCACCATGGAAGCACTTAGCAAAGCTTTTAGCTTTATCCTCCTTGGCCATTATCTTTTGCCTATGTAAAGCCCCCACGCAGACTTCAACATCAATTAGTCCTGGAAAATGAGGAAGCCAGGAAACAAAACCCATCAAAACTTTTTGACACAGTTGCAGATCTTAAGTATATTTATAATCCCAGGAAATTGTGAAACATGGACGATCGCCTCTTCATCTGTCAAGTTGAATGGAAAGTGTTTACTGGTGTTATTGTGAGGAAAGCAACCGCCCTTTCACAGAAACACAGTTGTGCTACAAGCAAAGTGTTTGTCAGATGGCCGAACGGCAGTTTATTCTCCCCCTCTTTCCTGTCCCTTTTTTCAATTTCTGTTTGTGTGAAAAAATACTGCATCAAGAGTTTGGATTGGGCCATCTCTGATAGCTGACAATCACCAGCCACTGAGGTTGATTAACGTCTATTTTTGTAGATTGGCTTTCATAACAGGTTGGATGGGTGTGTATTGACAAAACCCTGAACCATTAATCACTAATAGGGAGGAGAAGTAGCCTAAGGAAAGGCTGGGTGAGTAGGTAAACATGGGCTCAAATGTGCAAGAAATAAAAATTGTAGTAAATCCCCAACATACATGCATATAAAAAATGTAAGCGTGTATATAAACAACAACATTATCGTCCATATTTAACTGTGACATTGTCTTATGCCTATCAGGTAGACATCTCCCATCTCTATCAAGAAAATAGGCATTTCCAACCTTCCAAACAAGTACATGGTTGCTCATAATGTTCTATATATATATATATATATATATATATATTCTTTTTTTTTTAACTCTTTTCATGAAATGATTCTAACAATGTGATTTATTCTTGACAGAGTGTATATCTTCTCAAAACTTTATCAGTCAGTCTCTTCCAAACATGTCACAATGAAAGTGAAACCACAATTGACAGAGGACTGTGTCTGAAAACAAAATTATTCCAACTTTATGTGTGACCGTGTATACAGTCATGGAAAAAATTATTAGACCATCCTTGTTTTCTTTAATTCCTTTTTCATTTTAATGTTTTAAACTCTTATGAGCTATGTAGTTGGACAACGCATGCACATTTGAGCAAACCTGAACCATCAAGTCACAATGGAAAATTATACAAAACTTAAACAAGATTATAAAAGAAAGTGTTACGTGTTTACTTTACATCTTCTCTCTACGGTGCATGATAAGATGCAGGACATTCAATTTTTTTTCCATTCAATGACGACTCGAGTACAATTGACTGTGAACTGAAACAGCCTCCCTCCACACTCAACAAGTGTCTCTATCATGCAGCAAATATAACAATGTTTTACTCATATTTACTCATTCCAGCTATTTACATAATGACAGTCATGATATAACACACAAATGTCCAAGTTACATATGTGCATTTCAAACTGTTGATATGATTTGAGCAAAAGGCTATAGCTGCCTGTGTTTGCATCAGAGAGGTCATGTAAAGGACGTGTTGTAGCTCCATGGTTCCCTGTGGTCTCCCTCTGACTCTCTGTCTGTCCTTTAGCTAGATGGCTCCCCACGGTCTCAGACCATCATGCTCAGCCTCAGGCCCTCTCTGTCCTCTCCTTCTCTCCATCACTGTCCCCCTTTCCTCCCGTTTCCCCTCATTCTCCGCCTGTTATCTTGCCCCTCTTTTTGTCCCCTGCTTTTATGTCCTTGAAGAGGTAATGTCATTTCATTCTCCCCCTCTCAATGCTCCTTCTCTCTAACTTTCTTCTTATCCTCACTTTTCTTCTCTCCTTCTCACTGTGTCACTCTCTGTCCACATCTTAGCTATCTGTCAGTTTTGAAATTAAGTTGAATATTTTAATCTGAACAGCTAATGTCTGGAACCCAGTTCTATTTCTGATTTTCGACCTCCCCATGAGTCAGTGTGTAGCCTGAGATCCTCTGGCAGCTCCCTCTTGGCTGTTGGACAGTCGGATAAGTGGGCTTTAGAAAACCATGCCAATGAAAATCAGGTTGGCAGACTGCTGTTTTCACTTCAGTAACTTAGAAACACAAGTCATGTCAAATAATTTTACATAAGGAGCCTAATTGGTGCAGTGCATAAATGAAACAAAAAACTTGAATAACAATCTCTCCATAATGATAGTCTTAAACATGAATACGTCTTAAACATCAAACTCATTTTAGCATGAGGTATTTGCATGTTTTCGAATCATATATAATCATCGTTTTTTGTTTGCTGTGAAGCACTTTGTAACTGTTGTTATGAAAGGTGCCATAGGAATAAAGTTATTTTTATGAGTATTATTATTCTCCTCCCTCTCCTGTCTTCTCTGTCTCCGTTGCTGCTCTCCATCTTCCCCACAGTAATGTCCCCTGACAACACAAGGTCATATTAAAGTGCTGTGTGCTCCGGGGAGCCCTACATAGGACACACCAAGTTTATCACAGACACGTAGAGAGGAGAGGAGATCACAATGCCAGCTGCACGCATGGCAACTTTATTACACGGACACAAACACACACAGCGGGACCACAAACAAACACGCTCATAAATACACATAAAACACTTGCAAACACACGTTAACTTTTATGGAGACAGCCAGAGAATCGCACACATACACAAACACCTTTTGTATGTTGTCATCCTCTTAGGCTCTATGTATTGCTTTTGCGGGAATACGGTCCTTTAGATAAATCACTGCTGTCTGCAGTGTCCTAAGTAATGTGATGTTTTGTTGCTTGTGCTTAGGATCCTGGAAGAGAGGAGGCCTTGCTGCAACAATTGAGAGAGAAAGACGAGCTGATCCTGAGACTCCACAGTGAACTGGTAGGTTCCACCCACCAACAAATGTACACAACAAATACAGTGGAACATCTTCTGGTGACCAGATCTGTCTGGATCATACTGATCACTATGAGCGAATGATTGTCATAACTGAATTGTAATTTTTATTTTTTATTTATCATGTAGATTGGCCTCTAATTGACATTGGTATAGCTATAACATGAATATGAAGTGAGTTTGTTACAGCTGATTCAAATGCTTTTCTAATAACTGTTTAAATAAAAAAAACCTGTACTGTATATATTTAAAATGCACAGGACAGTAGACCTACTGATAATATACTACTACTGTAGATTAGATTATAATAAGGCTATAACTTTAAAGAGTATGCTGTTTATGGAGACAGTAACATCAGTGATGGAATAGGCTACTAAGCCCAGCTTGGTGGTAGCTTTTGCATATGTTATGAAAATTATCATAACAGCAGAATGAGTCTGGTTCAAGATTTTTTGATCCATGTAGGGGGTTGATATAAGGAGGGGATCACTTCGAACAGTTCCCACTGTATGAAAACAGTACAAAACATTGTCTGCATTTTTCTTGATGTCTGATTCTTCATTTTACCATTTAGTAAATGTTTGCAGAATCCTTCTGATCCCTTTTAAACCACCAAATCTACTTGTCTTCCATGAATGGTATTTTGTAGTAGTCAGTATGTTTATTTGTGTTTATTTTGTAGTACTACAAAGGCCGGTCAAGATGTAGAAAGTTTTAATTTATTGTCAGTAGTGCTGTAATTCAAAAATTACAAAGCATTTACTGAACCAGATTTCTCAAAGGATTTTTCACAAATACCAACAGAATGACAGCTCCATTTTCACTATCTGACATGAAAAATGGTGTTAGATAGCAGTTGCCTGCCAGAAGATCAGTCTGATGATGATCATTCAGTGATGTGCAGTGATGGAAAATATAAACAAATCCAATAAAGCAAAATCTTTCTTCAAAATACTGGTAAGTCTTTATAACTAATGGGAGCAACTCATTGTCCCTGACACTGAGAGTTTGCTCATCTAATTTTATCTCTATCAGAGTTTCATTCTCTTGATCTCTGCTTTTCTAACTTCTAACTCTGAATTAATAATTAAAACATCTTGAACATTTTTGAATTATTTGTTTTTACGAGTATAAATTAAAGACTAATTGCCTTTGAAGCACTTTCCCTTTAAGCATCAAAAAATCCTTCTTTTTTAGGTTTTAAAAAAAATACTTCAAAGAACCGAAAAGTTTTACTTTTGTTGAAGAATTTTCCAAACCGCTTTGTCAGATTTCCTTCCTGTTAAGAGGTTCTTCTGTGAGACGACATACTGCCGAGGGCGAAGTGATAGGAACATCTGAGCAAAGCAAGAGAGAGGAAATTATTGTAAGAATAGGGTTATAGTTGGCTCAAAGTCCCACCATCAGTATCATATGGCACGACACCAGAAATCACAGCTTTGTTGATGTAAATTGCTTGTTCCCACAGACTTAATGTAATAGCAGAATTATTATTGCAACTCCAGTCCAGCCAAGAGAAAAGCATGATGTTTTCACTAATTTGCCCCTGTAGACAAGGAGGGGAAGCGTGGAGTCATTTGCATGTTTGGATATTTGAAATAACTAAATCATACTCATAAAATATGTGCATTTTGATGCTAAATATAATGTGTTGTGTTGTTTTGGAAACTCGGTTTTTGGATCGTCTGCAGAAAGAAATCGTTTATCATCTGCACGTCTGTAATTTGTCACCTGTTCTATCAAAGCAATGTAATGTAGACATAATGCCAGGCCTTAGCAGGATAATGTGCCAGTGTTATGGCGCTATTGTGAGAGATGCCAGTCCAGCCCACTGACTTGAGTCTCATTTAGCATCTGTTTTTTTTGATGACTTTCTGGCACTCACATCTCATTTTTCTCCCTCAGCTGCACCTATCCTCCTCTCTGCTCTCTCTGTGCAGGCTGTACTCGCTGCTGTGTGCACGTAATGTGGAGTTAATACCAAAATTGAGCACATTTGTATTCAGACCTCAGACTTACTTGATGACTTTAATGGGCACTCAGACAGCTACATGCACAGGTATAGTTTCCCCAGAACCGAGCTGTGTCTGAAGCTCCCCACTATTCAAAACCTTGAGTTTTCCTCTTGTACAATACTTGCCACAGAAAGGAGGCATATTAGGTCTATTGACACTGTTTAACAGTTCATGTAATTCTCTAATTTCTCTCTCTGAAATTCATGTCTACAGGCAATGTAACGTACTGTACACTCACACATTAAAACACCTTTTTAATTGCAGTCAATTATTTCTTGTAGCTAGTTTTATTTTTAATAAATACACGCAACACAGTTTAATCTATAATGCATTTTACATTTAATTAGAATGAATCATTTTAATTCCATTTCATGAGCGTGTGGAATTCAATGAATAAAACACTTCCAAAGTGAACAACTCTAAAACAGTCGATTAGAAGTCATCGAAAATGTTATTTTTTTCTATTAAGGTTGAGGGATTGCAGTTCTCAGTGGCTCAAGTTGATCGATTTCTCCTGAGGCTGCTCGATCTAATATTTTTACCCTTGATAAAGCTTAAGGATTATCAAAGGATTACAGTTGCATGGTCAGGAAGGTTATTTACTGGAAAAAAATTCTAAAAATGCTCCTCGGGTGGAGCACCAAATGAATGATGACAACAGAAATGGCACAATAGAGGCCTTGGTATATTTCTTCAGGGGTCTGATTCATGGTTTGTCAAAAATATTTCCAGTTCCGTTTTTGAGATGTGAAACAAGTGTCAGTGGCCAATTTATGGCTAACTTATGTTTTGCTTACCCAAATACAGTAGTGTTCAAAATAATAGCAGTCCAATGTGACTAATCAGATTAATCCAGGTTTTTAGTATATTTTTATTGCTAAATGGCAAACAAGGTACCAGTAGGTGCAGTAGATTCTCAGAAAACCAACAAGACCCAGCATTCATTTGTGTGGCATGGAGTCAACCAACTTGTGGCTCCTTTCAGCTGTTATTCCACTCCAAGATTCTTTAACAACATTCCACAATTAATTTACATTTCTTGGTTTTGCTTCAGAAACAGCATTTTTGATGTCACCCCACAAGTTCTCAATTGGATTAAGGTCCGGGGATTGGGCTGGCCACTCCATAACATCAATGTTGTTGGCTTTGAACCAAGATTTTGCTGGTTTACTAGTGTGTTTGGGGTCATTGTCTTGTTGAAACACCCATTCCAAGGGCATGTCCTCTTCAGCATAAGGCAACATGACCTCTTCAAGTATTTTGACATATGCAAACTGATCCATGATCCCTGGTATGTGATAAATAGGCCCAACACCATAGTAGGAGAAACATCACGATGCTTCACTGTCTTCACTGTGTACTGTGGCTTGAATTCAGAGTTTGGGGCTCGTCTCACAAACTGTCTGCGGCCCTTGGACCCAAAAAGAACAATTTTACTCTCATCAGTCCACAAAATGTTCCTCCATTTCTCTTTAGGCCAGTTGATGTGTTCTTTGGCACATTGTAACCTCTTCTGCACATGCCTTTTTTTTAACAGAGGGACTTTGCGGGGGATTCTTGTAAATAGATTAGCTTCACACAGACGTCTTCTAACTGTCACAGCACTTACAGGTAACACCAGACTGTCTTTGATCATCCTGGAGCTGATCATTGGCTGAGCCTTTGCCATTCTGCTTATTCTTCCATCCATTTTGATGGTTGTCTTCTGTTCTCTGCCACATGTCTCTGGTTTTGCTCTCCATTTTAAGCATTGGAGATCATTTTAGCTGAACAGCCTATAATTGTTTGTACCTCTTTATAAGTTTTCCCCTCTCCAATCAACTTTTTAATCAAAGTACGCTGTTCTTCTGAACAGTGTCTTGAACGACCCATTTTCCTCAGGCTTTCAAAGAGAAATGCATGTTCAACAAGTGCTGGCGTCATCCTTAAATAGGGGCCATCTGATTCACACCTGTTTCTTCACAAAATTGATGACATCACTGTTTGAATGCCACACTGCTATATTTTTGAACACACCCCTTTCAACTAATTGCCCAACTGCACAGCCTTAAGAGCTGCATATCACGAATGCTGGGTCTTGTTGGTTTTCTGAGAATCTACTGCACCTACTGGTACCTTGTTTGCCATGTAGCAATAAAAGATATACTAAAAACCTGGATTAATCTGGTTAGTCACATTGGACTGCTATTATTTTGAACACTACTGTAATGTAATTTGCAGTTTAATTTAGTTAACACCACCAACTATAAAGGCAGAATTTTGCGTTGTCCACTTGGTGTCCACTTGGTGTTTATGGTCATATATGCATTTATTTCCCCAGTGCTGTTTTCACCACTTTCCTAACTTCCTCTGAGATATGTGCTTTTCATCTGACACGTTGATGCAATGTTTTTCAGCCCTCTAGCGTGTGTGCCGTAGCTGGGGGCTATCTACCAAAGGTGGCCAAAGGTGATGCCAAGAAATGTCCTGAACGCAATGCAATGAAATGAAATGAACAGAACAGAAAAAATACAGACAGAGGGCAGGGCCTCCGTAGATGCACACACTGCCATCCACTAGTGGGTCCTAAATGATTGAGTGCAATTATTTTTATACATTGTTTTTTTAGGGAAATCCAACTAATTATGCGTAACTCTCTGACATTGTCAAACAACAACTGAAGTAGCCAATTTAAAGGATAAGGCTGGTTATACTCTATATTTCTCTTAGTGTCAGTAAGCCGAGTGGAAACCAACAGTTCCCTCAATACTTTCCGAGCTCCACTGCCTATCTGTGTCTCTCATCTCCAAGCCTGTTCATTCCTACTGAAGATGCACATTTTTAAAACGGGTCACAAATATATAGTTTCCCTTTAACAGGATGAGAAGCTTCCTAAAACAGCAAGGCACTGTTTTTTTATGCAAGCGTTACTAAAACAGGGGTAAAAAAAGTGAATTTCCAAGAGGGACTATTTCCAGCTGCAGATTTGGTGCAGTTGGGAGTATTTACAGCAGCGGGACGGTGCATGTGGGATTAAATCAATATAAAGGACGACTCATGTTCACGGAAATGAAGACACGTGTCAGCCAGGCCGACAGTGTGGCTCGTCAATGTGTTTTTAGTGGCTTTTGGACACATGCAATACTTCATGCAATACAATCAAATGATTGTTTAGGATATTTTGCATGCTAAATGCATTAGCTTACAAGTCTCCAAGTCTATACAGTTTGATGAGCATTTTCTATGTACTTTGTGTCCATTTCTTTTTTTTGTGTCCTGTCTTTTCTCTCATTACCTCTGCACTTGCTTTCTCTCTCTCCCCCGGATGATGACATGATGAAGCCACTAAATGTTTTTTTTTCTCCACACATCACACAATAATCCATCAATCAATCTTTAGGCCATGCAATTCCTTCTGCATGCACTAAAAAACACACAGATGCTGATCATCCCCTCTGTGTGTGTGTGTGTGTGTGTGTGTGTGTGTGTTCGAGTGAATTCATCTGTTTGGCACTTCTCTCTGACAGGGATGTTCTGGCTCCTGCCACCAGCTGGATTTGATTTCCAGGCATGCACTGCTTGTGTGTTTTTTACGAGCAAAAGCGTGCATATATCTATCTGTGTGTAAATTGATAAATTGTCCAATACCAGCCTGTATCCTTACTGCAGCCAGAGCCTAACCTTTTTTTTTAACTGCACCGCATGTCCTTGGAACAAAGGTCATTCTGCCATTGCTTCAAATTCACAAAGTTTTGCGTTTGTGGGACCATGCTGCTGTTGTGAACATTGGTGACAGTGTATATATGTGTCCATGTATGAGAGTTTAAAAGGGCTACCTTGCCTGTCGCAGCTACGTTAAAGTGCAGCCTTTTGAAGGAAAGGGCAGCTCATAGCCCACACTCTTTTCGCTCTGCCTGCGTCTGTAAATCTGCCAGTGAAAACCTATTAATTATCTCCTAGAAGGACCTGCTAGCTGGCTGGCCATCACTACCTGTCACATTTTATGAGTTTTCTCCTCTCTCTGCTGGTGCATTTTGTTGAAGCACTGTGTTCCAACTGCAACATTTAGCTGCGGGAAGCCTCCTTTGCTTTTCATGTTGGCATGACTAATGAAAACTGATTTTTTTTACGAAATCAGTCAGCTGGCTTCTGCTGGATTCAAACAGGTTTTGAGTTATATCATAAATTAACTTTCTTTCATTCTCCTTACCATTAACCCATCCTTACATCTTGACCTAATTTAGGTGATTAATTTTAATCAAGGTTAATTAATTTCTCAATATTTCATAACCGCTGTAACTTTCAACCAGTTCTGTTCCGCCGGCCCGTGAGCAGTGTAGGGTGAGCATGTCAGAATGATTAGTGACATCGTCATAATATGCTCCCGGTGGAAATAGTGCTTGGGTCTTCTCATTCAGAGGACTTGCAACCTGCCTTTTCAAAATAATCACACAGAGGTAACTGAGGAGTCGAGAGGCTCCTAGTCAAGGTAAAAGTGCTGTAATTTGAAGGACAGGGCAAACACTTTTCTCTCTACACCTCTGTCTGTAAATCTGCCAGAGGAAACCTATTAATTATCTCCTAGAAGGACCTTTCTAGCAAGCTGGCCAGTACTAGCTGTCACTTTTTATGAATTCTTCTCTACTGGTGCACTTTGAGGAGAGTCCCTGCTCCAAGATCCGGCTGTAGAAAAGTTCTCCTGCAATTCAGCCCAGTTTTATGACCTCTTAGATTTCCAGGAGAAGCCGAAGGGGAGAAAAGGATTTGGCTTGGTTGAGGTTCTTTAGAGTTGCCGTTTTCTTTTCTTTCTTTTTTTTAAAGAGCTAGTTCTACATGGAAGCAAACTAAACTAAGTGGCATGAATGGAGGCAAGACGTAAGTGTGCGGGGAAAGCATTTAGTTGTTCTGATTTATTCCTGTTTGATGTTCTTTCTTTGTGAGATTTTGGACACGGCTGATGGGTGTGTGTGTTTGTTTTGTATGCAGGAGAGTGCCAAAGCTGCCCTGAAGATGAAAGACTGCCAAATGACTGACCGCGCTACACAGACAGAACACATGGGGCCAGAGGTGAGATACACACGGACCACACACACACACCCCATCTCTCTTTCGCTCCATCAAACACCGACACACAAACAATGCACTGCAATTCTAGCACTGTACATGTGCTTTATGTAAGAATGCCTGAATCTAAGATTACAAATCACTAAATGAAGACTAAATGACTAAATGTACGGCACACATGCTCCATTAAAATCTTTCTGGCCCTTTATTCTCTATCCTCTTACTTTGTTATCCTATCTGTGGTGATGTATTTTATGCTGAGCCACCTACTTCTTTTTCTTTCCCATCTCTTTAAGACCATCTTTTCACATCGAGCTAAAGCTCTAATCCATCTTACTCATTTTAAAGATGTTGTACTGCAGTGACATTTGTATTATAGTCCACTTCCTGCTCCTTCCCTCCTTCCTCCTATTCCCACAGTGCTGAGAGAAGGTGCTGTGCTGCATCCTACCTGGGCCCTCAGTTGACATGGCCTCTTTGGCTTCACTAGGGGCTGACAGTATGGGAACGCTGCAGACTTAATGGATGACTGTCTAAAAATGGCTGCCTGTAACAGAAACAGGAGCAGAGTTTGGGATCTGTTTCTTTGTTTCTTGTTTCCGTCTTTTCAAACACTTCATTTTCTCCTCTGAAAGTCATTTTATACTTTTAATCCTGCTGTGTGTAAAGTTGGCAACAAACATTGTTTAAGGGGAAAATGTGTGTCTCTGTGTGACATGAACATACACTGACTTACACACACATGCAGGCACGCAGATAATGTTTGACTTTACTCTTGCAATAGCAGGTGTCAAAATGCATGCATATAACAGCAGAACTCCAATGAGCAGTCAGCTAATTGTTTAGTTGATCGACAGAAAAATAATTGTCAATAATTTTCTTTTTAGTAATATTTCATACAAAGATTGAGGGAAAAAAAGCTTTTTTCAGGCTCTCAAATATGTTTCCTATT
This sequence comes from Centropristis striata, assembly GCF_030273125.1. Classification (NCBI taxonomy): domain Eukaryota; kingdom Metazoa; phylum Chordata; class Actinopteri; order Perciformes; family Serranidae; genus Centropristis; species Centropristis striata. The sequence continues at coordinate 19,872,682 of NC_081523.1, forward strand.
TATCTCTCTTTTAAATCATATCACACTGAATATATTTGGGTTTTTTACTGACAAAACAAGACTTTTAAAGACATCACCATGAACTTTGAGAAAAAGAGATGTACATATTTCATTATTTTTCTAATCAAGAAAAATCATCCACAGATTCATCGAAAATGAAAGTTTTCATTTAGTTGCAACCCTACCTATCAGAAAAAACACTTTCCCTCTGTTGACTTTCATCTATGTTCTGCAGAACAGTAAGTAACCTTTCCAAAGAGCTCTTCTTTTGCTTGAAAGCAGGGACTTAGACAAATAATGTCATATGTAGATTAATCCGCTGATATCTGCACATATGATCTGTTGATGTCTTAGAGCCTGTTTCAATAATGGAAAATCACATTACCGTCTTTTAGTCCCCTTAAAGATGTGCTTCTGCTATTACTATAATGTACTCAGTGCAGTAGAGAATCATGAGGAGAGTCACGTATTTAAACTATAAAATAAACAGTTATGATTTGGCTCATCCACATTATGTTGTTCATTGCAGCTGTAGGTCTATTGCAACTTAAAGTACTAAACTTCAGGTGCTACATTTGTCAGACCCCTTTGGAAACAACAAGATGAACGATGGCCCTGAGTGTGTTCTCTAACACAAAACCGGTGGGTTTTATTGTCTTCAGATTGTTCTTGAAGCTAAGTGCACATTTCTTGTCAAGTTCATCTTGATAGTGTATGATATCTACTTTTACTTGTAGCATGTGTAGAATATTGAACTACAAAAGACCAGTTTGACGCATGGACTTTTTGCAACATGCTGTTAGTAGTGGAACAAGATTCGATTAACCCTCTGAAATCTTGGGCTATAATGTCCATTAAAAATCTGTTAAAAGATCTTCACCATGCCATGTTGGTATCATTTTTTCTGTGCAACCTCACCTATATGGCCTGATAATTAATTTTCAACTTTGACTTACTTGATCAAAATTTTGAAAGGAAACATAAAATCTGATCTTGAAAATTTTGTTTCACACACACACACACACATAATATGTAGTTCTATACTTTTATACAAAATATATTTGACATTATCTCCGGTTTTACTTCGCCGAATATCATCAAAAAAAATATGGTATGGAGTTTCAAGCCAGAACTTTAGAGAGAAAGTGATGGCAAGGCAAAATGTTGCTTCATTTTTATGTCTTCACGTCATGAAGAAGTAATATGCAGGTGGTTTCATGGACTCCAGAGGGTTAAGGATCAGATTGCTGGAAAGAACCAAAATGTCTATTGTTGAAATAATGTAAAATAAAACTTAAAGAGATAAGGATGAAAAGCTTTTTTATGGTTTGTAGAAAGCTCTTTGTGGGTTGTGTGTTCCCCAACTGAAATCTTAACTATAGGACAGATCTAAGTGCACTATATGCAGTGCACTTTTCACCAGGTCAGTAAACACTGTATCTTGACATCAAAATTGCAGTGCAGCGCTGGATTGCTAATGACACTCCCTCTGTTTTGACTATTTTTCTTCTTACATGCAAGACATGTTGCAAACACAGCACAGGAAGGCACCTCACTGTGTCTCAGAAAAATGCCACTTTACTGACTGCGTCTACATGACGTTTCAGCCCTGAATCCTATCATTTTGTGATAACTGTCATCATTCTTCTTTTATATTTTTTTTTCTTTTCCTATGTTTGCCTCACTATCTCTTTCTTTTTATCAATTTCTGACACACACACACACACACACACACACACACACACACACACACAGATATGTCTGCGCTGTGCCCCATTTGCCATCACTGACTAATGCATTTCTCATAATGTAGCCTAAAATGGCTTCACATAATTGTGTATTTGTCCTACTGGAGGCTACACTAAGCAAAGGTGTGGGTTTCTTTGTGCAGTATGAGTATGTCCATGCCTGTGTGTCTACCTATATGCAAGTGTGTGTGTGCCTGTGCTTTTTTTTTTTTTTTTGGTGAATCAGCCATTAGTCCTGGCCTTGGAGAGCGAAGTCGCTAAAAATACTGCTGAAGGTGTCAAAGTTCAGTCCAATTGGTAGCATTTATACCTGACATTATAATTAATTCAGTATTCTGGTTGTTTGTTTGTTTTTATGTGTTGTCATGCATGTGGCATAATTTGCACATTAATATCGTGATGCCACTCAGAGGGCAGGCCTTTAGGTGGACTACTTAATCTTATGAAATAACTCTTTGGCCACACATTGTTTTCTGGACAAAGAAGCCTAGAGAAAACATTGACTGTGTATTGAGAGGTATTTTTAAGCTGTTTGATACCCTGGTAATTTTCCTCTGACATTCTGATTATTTTCAATTAATTCAATTAAAACTAATTTCACTAAAAGTCCTTGATTTGCCTCAACAGGAGGTTAGTGAGAATGGTGTTCTGTCTTTGCTCTTCCAGTACAGTGTATATTAGGAGAGGTTTAATCTTTGAAGATTTGCTCAATTATAGCACCTCTCTGAGGTGAAGTGCTTTGATTAATTTGTAGGTAATCATTTGAATTCAAGTAGTGCCACTACTAAGTGTCTCATCTACTCTGCAGGTTGGAAACAGCACAGTATTAGCATACCAAATACCTGGTATTGGTCTGTTCAAAAAGGAGAATGGCAAATATCAACTGAACAAGCTTGTCAATGTCTCAGGACGTATGTTGGAGGTATCGCTCTATCCTCAAATCCTTTTATGCAGTGTTTGGTCAGGGCCGCAATAACCTTATCTTCCTAACACAGTATGTCCAACTTTAGGAATTCTGGCCGGTACTCAACCGTATGGCATTGCTATCTATTATAAAACCAGTTCCCAGCTATAGAGTCCTCCATATGCTCAGGCCCCTTGAGTAGATGGGCTCTTAATTAGAGGAGCAGCTGGCTGCCCGCTAGCAAGCTAGGCTAGGCAGCACAGGTGACTTAACTCAGCAGTAGCTACAGCATGTGCGGCCTGATTTTAGCCTACCCCCTCCACTACCATGTGTGCATGCCTTAGTGTGTATTAGACACAGAGTGAGAGAGAGCCACTGAATGTGTGTTCATGTGTGTTTGTGAGTGTGTGGGAGATGCTGCAGCGTGGAGCAGGCCTATATAGGTTAGCTACCCCAGTGCATCGAGGACAGTCGGCTAGCAACAGAAAGTGTGTCTACAAGTGGGGCAGCTATTTCTACTGCTTCTGCCACTTCACGAGGTCGACCATCTCTCTCCTCCTCGCTCCCTTTCTACCTCACTCTCCTTTTCTGGAACGTCCTCCTACTTTTCCTCCTCCTTCTGTTCTACCTGCTTTTGTTCGCTTATCCCTGAAAGTGCAGAAGTTAGCTTTCAGAAGTTCCTCTCCTCTACTAACTAAGGTTTCCAGGCCTCCAGGAATCCATCAGGGAATCTCCTGCCCTGGTTTCCCCGCTGTCCGACTCTCTGTCCTAGGAACAGCTTCTGGGCCCCCTTACAACTTCAGGCCAACTTGCCTCAAAGTTCCTCTTTCATTCCAATTTAACCGGGCTAGCTTGCATCTTGCTGAGTTCTAGGAAGGTCCAGAAAAGTTTAAGTTATTTGGATTACTGGAGTGCATGCCCCACTCCCCACTGACAAGTCACTTTGTGCTTTGTAATGATTGTTTGCATGAATTTTTCATTCAGATTTAATGACAGCTGAGATGCTCATCTTGTTAGTTCCCACAGCTGTAGTTCATAAATGGAAATTGACTATGCTCTGAAAGCTATCATGAATAATGGAGCATTTGCATTTATTACACACCTATATTCTCCATTCCTCCAACAGTAATTTATGTTTTTGATTCCTGCACATCAAAAACATAAATTTTGATTTCTCTACAGCAGTAAATTAATGAGAATGCTGAAGAAAGTGAATGCAAAGTAAAACTGAAGCTTAGTCAGTGTGATCTATGCTCTCAATTATTTAAAAGTTCAATCCTGAATAAAGCATCTATCAGCAGAGGCAACATCTTGCCATGACTGGTCGATTGTACGATTTTCACCAGCAACAACAGTCGGTGGCTGACATTGTTTTCACCTTGTGAGTCTGTGGTCCTGAAGACCCCTCTGTAGCAGGAACATCCATAGAAGTGGTTTTGAGTGCTGTGTCAGGTGTTCATATGTCTCTCTGTACAGATTTTGTCAGTGCCTTAGCGTCACAACCATGCAAGGTGCAGTCACAAATCTACAGGTGTGTAGTTGAGATCATGATGAAGGCTGAGTTCGGAGATGGGTGTGGTCTGAGCAACGGCTCTGGAATTAAAGGGGTAGGAAGTCTAGTTTTATACTACTCTATCAAGTGACAGCACCTAGTGAGAGGGACTAACACAAATTGAAAATTGTGGACCAGCATCCATTTTTCAGCTTTTGCACATAAAGATTTCTCCTCTTTCTGTCATTGTGCCAATATAGAGATGGCAGGTAAGGTGAAAGGGAATCTGAGAAAGAGTAAGACAGAGAAGAAAAAAAGAGGGGGGTTAGAAAGAAAAAGGGAGAATCTATTTTATGTCCCGCAGAGACTCTTAAGAGCTGGAGGTATGGTGGCTGTTTGAAAGTTTTTTTTTAGAAGGGATTGAATCGATTGAGATTGCTTTCTTTCAGCAAGCTAATTTCATGGGCATTCTTAAAAGGAACATTTTATGGGGGGAATCAAAAGCTCTTGATGGTTAGCTCACTCTTGTTCCCTTTCTCGCTCTGTCTTTCTCCCTCTCTTCTCTGTCGTTTTCTATTCTCCCTAGATTTGTGCAAGTTCATTTTTTTTGCCTCCCCTTCTTCTCTCTTTCTCTCCTGGCTCATACCCATACCTCTCTTCATCCCATCTCTCTTTAGTAGCTTCTAAAAAGAATGAGAGGAGCGGAGGGACAGTTTATCGTTTATCGTCTGTTTGTGGGCTATTACATTTGAATGGAGAAACATTTAAGTAGATCATGCAGATTCTTCACTCTTTGTCTGTCATCTATCTCAGAAGAAGTATACTTAGGTATGGTGTGACTTTTTCTATGTGCAGAGGAATCATCTCTTCGGGCTTTATGAGTTATTTCAAATGAAAAATGAAAAAAACTTTTATAATTTCTCCCAGCTCGTCCATATAACGCTACTCCTATAACTCCTCTGGTTGTTGATAGATCGAAGAGAAAAAGAGCTATTTGACAGACTTACTTTTCGCTCTCTGTAAGAAAGCAACTAATTCCACACTATTTATCATAATTGGGACATAACTAACTTTATTTTTATGGGTTATGCCTAGTTTTGCAATTAGTCCTTGTTCTAAATAAAATATTTATCAGTTTTTACGATTTCAGAGACTGCTCTCAGCTGTGGCAGATAAATTATTAGATATAATTAGATATGTAAGAAAGCCAACAACAACTGACACCTCATGCCAAGACGGTGGAAAAAATAGAGAATGGATAATCAGATGTGTCCCTGTTTGACCGTACAGAAAGCAAAAGGTTGGGAGTTGAGATTGGAATCTCTGGGAAAAAACATGTTTACTCTTCTAACACTGAATCGCTGTGCAGGACAATCTTTTATAGTTGTCAAAAAGGGATATATATCAAGAAAAGAACCACATGGAGGCTTCCTTGCAGTTCAAATGGACTGTTTGCTTTACATCTGTAAGAAAAAAAACAAAAAACAAAACATCTGTTCATTTTTCATCTGAGAGAACGGTTATAACACTGTAGATATTTGACATTTATTCTTGCACTTTGATCTTTCCAGTCTGTTTTTCTGGGTAGCTCATCATCTGATATGTCCTCACTCGGCCAGTAGACTCGATCTGTTCTTCATCCTTGTTGTCTTCAATTCAAGTGCAACATGAAAGGATATAGCCAGTGTAAAATACAAGCCGAAATCTCTGGGGCTGAAAAATTAAGCCCAACAAGGAAGTGCCAAAAAACTGCAGTTTCCCAAATGGCTCCACAAATGAATCAATCCCCATAGACCTCCATGTTTAAATGGACAACTTCACAGAAAAGATAAACATGTTGATACAAAAAACGAATTTCACTGCTTATGACTACTCTACAAGGGGTACATTTTTGTATAGCAAACCAGTTAAAATTATATTCAGACTAAATGTATGCAACATTAAGGGCATGGGCGATTTGAGTGAAATATGGGTGCCGTCACAGGTTGCATGTTTTAGTCCATTGTTGGATTAGCCAGGCGTTGCTGTAGGCGGAGCCAAGCACCGGGAAGATTGCTACAGCTGGAGCGTATGGGTGAAGTTTTGGAGATTATGTCTGTTTTAAACATCGACTGTATAAAAAATGGATGTAGTGACCGTGAAGTCACCCATTGGTTTGTGGACTGCCCGTTTGAGGCATCAAGTTCGGCGTTACACTCTTCGCCATCTTGCGTCGCCATCTTGTTTCCGATACGGGGCGCAGACCATATTTGGACTGTGGAGGACCGCGAGGGATCTGACGACACTGACTACAGGCCTCTCTACACCGGCAACCTGACTGAGCGAAGTCACTGCTAATTCATGTTAGCATTAACTGTAGCATTAACTGGGATGTTAGTTTTGGCTAGCAAAAAACAAAAACTATGTACGTTACTTACCTAAGAAAAATAAACAGTGACTCCTTGGAGTGTCTATTAGTCCAACCAAACACTGAACAAGACATTTTTACTGAACACAACGTTCAAATATCATCATTAAGTAAAAATAGAGTGTGAAAGGGTCAAAGTTATGAGACCAAATTGGTAAACACCCTTTTTTAAATATGTATATAACGTTATATATACAACTTTATTGACAGTGTGCCGTGTATATGCATTGTTCGGCTTCTCTCCTGATGACGGCTCGCCTTGTTAGTGACCTGTCAATCAAAAGTAGCCACGCCCCAAATCATGTGATTCTTTATCTTCTGTTTTATTCTAAATGGGGCCATTACTTATACTATTAACATAAAATTGTCTTGAAGAAGATTTTTAACTAGTGACTGAGACCAAAGTGTTGTCCTAAAAAAAATTCTGAGGTAATAAATAAAGTGAGAAGTTTTCTCATTTTGTATTGAAATGAATGCTCAGACCAGGTTGTCGCCTGGTTTTATACAGTTTACGGTTATACTGTATATCTTGTTACACAGTACCTACCTGCAAAATATTTGTTTGTAGATCATCGTGACTCTACAAATGTCACAAAATGTGTTGTAAATGTCAGTGAATCACTTTCAGAGTTTGATAGACACCGAGGTCAGACAGAGATTTTTCAGGCTTTAAACATCGTTGAACTGTATAATGCAGATGAACAGCAGATTGCCCCTGCCTCATCTCCATTATTGCTCCTTCATAGTTAACTGAATAAGAATGTAGCAGTAATGTCTCTTGCTAATACATGCCAACTCAGAGCCGTGTGAAAATAATTGTCCCAACATGTGTGCAAATGAAAGCAGAACATCGATTATTTTTCTCTGCCTTTGTTCTGGGGATGTTTTTGTGCAAGGGCTATTGATCCAGGGGGTCAGGAGGAAAAGGAGACTTTGGTTCTAGCTTGCCCTTTCTTATGTCCAGTTATTATTGCTGTGTGGGGTGGTGACACAGATGGTGTTCAGCAGACCCCTGTGGTGAGAGCACTACTAATGAGCGCCACCGGTTGGTCTGTATGTATCTTCCGGGGGCTGGGGAACCCTGAATCAATATGTATGATGACATAGATCATATGAGCCTGCGTCACCAGTGCTCTCCATGTCTGTGCCAATTTAAGCAGGATGGAGGGTCCAGCTTTATTGTGACTATGTAGGTCTCCAACTCCTATTCCTGTAAACTAGATCATTTTGTACAGCCGTAGTCCTTACTGAGTAATGTGCTGCTAAGGATAGAAATAAGAAAGAAAGATAGAGAGGAAGAGGAGGAGATGGGGGCTGAGCACGAGAGAGGCAGTTTTCTGCCCTACTTAGAGTTTATACATTCTGTCAGTCTTTCTTGTCCTTCCATCTTTCTTCTTTTCCTTCTATAAATTTTATGATTTCCCTAATCCTTCTTTCCTCTCCCATTCTCTCTTTATTAAAATGACCTTGATTTTGCTTTTTCTGTCTACACACATTCATCCATTTTCTTTGCTCTGATCTTCATATTACTCCTTCTTTTTCTGTCCCTAGCCTTTACCACCTTTTCCCCTCTGCATTTATTTTTTATCTCCCATTTTTCAATATCTCATTCTTCTTGTTAGACTGGATGTCAAACATCTGGTTTCTTTCTTTTCCTATCCTTCTTTTACTTCCTCCCACCATGTCTCTTCTGCATGTTTCTTATCCATTCATTCCTCGACATCCTTTCACTCTGCCTTCCTATATTCTCAACTTTATGATCACCTTTTCACCTGTATAGCTCTCCGTTCACATTCTCTCCCTCCCTCTTCTTCCTCCTCTCCTTTATTACCGTTACTCTTTCGCCCTGCCTTGCCCCTCCCTGTCACAGCTCATCCTCTATTACAGTTTCTCTCCTCTCCTCTCCTCTCCTCTCCTCTCCTCTCCTCTCCTCTCCTCTCCTCTCCCTCTTACTCATTACTCTGTTTGTGCCGTGACAGAAATTTATGTGCACATAAGAGTTGTGTGCTTGTGCATTTGCTTGCTCACACTGTAGTAATTAGTGAACTCAAATGGTATGAATTGAAGGAGGATTTATGGATAATTACTGTACATAACTCACTTATAGAATAATTCCTCAAGTGAGATAACTCTTCAGAGAGTATGTATGATAATAGGGATAAGTCCTGCTTGGTTGCCAAAAAGAGAGATCAACCCAAGTTATGATACAACCCTGATTCCAAAAAAGTTGGGGTATTGTCTAAAATGTGAATAAAACAGAAAGCAATCATTTTTAATCCTTTGTGACATATTTTAATTGAAAACTGTAGGAAGACAGTATTTAACCTCTTTAAACCCAGGATGATGGATGGATGGATGGATGGATGGATGGATGGATAGAGGATGTAAAGCCTGTGTTCAGGGGAATAAGATATTTTATTGTGGTTTTATGTCACCATCAATTTTTACTGTTCAAGACCTCTTTCCATCTGCCTGATAGCATTAGAGTTGTGTGTGTGTGTGTGTGTGTGTGTGTGTGTGTGTGTGTGTGTGTGTGTGTGTGTGTGTGTGAAAGAAAGTTTGCTTAATATAATGTAAGTGAGTATCGGTGTGATATGGTTTCTTTGGATCAGCAGTTATCTGTGCTCACAAGGTTAGTGGATGGTTGTACAGCAGTTTAATGGTTAAGTACTTAAGGCGTATACTTACCTACACATACTTTCCAACATATTCTTCATAGTCCCTATTCTAGATCTTTTACATTGAACTGCATTGTAAAGCCATTATTATCATTATTATTAAGTACAACATTTAATTTGCTTCATGCTTTTATTTAAGTACTCTTGATTGCCTTGTATTCCTCTATGCTTATTTGTATTACATTACATTACATTCATTGCATGTGCGTATTTCTTATTATGGTTAGATTCCTTTTATAATCCTTTAGGGGTCTTTAATCTCACATGCACAACTTGCTTATTTTCTTCTATTGTTGTGTTTCCAGCCTTTGTTTTATTGGGCAAATAAATAGAATCATCAAATAAAAAAATTATATTAAAAATATATTATATTATTCCAAAGAGCCCACTATGTAGGGGCGTCTCTACAGTAGCCCAAAATGGACAAACCAAACACAGGCTCTAGAGAGGAACTATTGGGTTTTTACAAATAGACTGTCTATAACGATGGATGGCATGGCTGCTTCCCATAAATGAAACCAAAACATCTCAATTTCCCCCTTATGGCTGGCTGCAGTATAGGTCATAAGCCCCTAGTAGATGGGGATGGGGCCAAACTATTTTTTTTTTGGTGTTTTTTTTTGTACAGTTAAAAAAAATATTTACAGTGCAGTAACTTAACATATTTCATGCTTAAATGCATGTATACCAGTATAAATAGGAATACAAAAGGTTTGAAGCAAATAAAAAAGAACCACTTACTGTGATTTCTTTTTTATCAGTGCATTTTTACACTGCACTTTTAAGATTTCATGCTCAAATGCATGTAGTTATATTGAGGGCCACTTCAAGTGAGGGTGCGGGCCGTATGCGGCCCCGGGTCTCCAGTTGCCCATCCCTGATCTAGATAGTTAGTTAGATAGAGAGCATCAATCTTCTCATTGAACTCTCTGCAAGGAAGCATATACATGCATTTTTCCAAAATGTTTCATAAATAGTCATTGTCTGCACTTCTACTACTATGGTACAGTCACAACAAGTTTATTGTAGTTCTGCTTTACTACTGTATACTGTGCAGTTCTCCAACCTAAACGACAAAAGAGGTCGTGTGTCAGTGCCACAAATTACGCCACGTATGTATGTATCGTGGTTAGCGTTTAGGGCAAACAACATCCTGGTAAGGCTTTATAAAAGACAGTTTAAACAGTTTTGAATGTCCACTTTAAGCTTGGCTTCTGAGCAGACCTTCTTATTGAGGCTAATGGACAGTTAATACTGCTGGCTCCATTAACATGCAGTCAGCAAAATGCAGATACCATACTAAACTCCCCAAAATAAATGATTATTAAGGTAGCAGGATAATGAATGATCATTTAAATGCTTATAATTTAATGTGTTTCCTCTGATATCTTAAAAGAGTATGCAATGTTTACTAGTCATATTTCCTTATGCAGTTTGATTCAACGTATTGCAATTTTTAAAAAATTAGTAACAGGAATAGAGCATTTCCAGCTGCGACAGCATTAATATGGATAATGTAGCTGCGTATGTAGAGGAAAATACCATGGAAAAAACGTGTAATTTCGCCATTGTAAATACACATTCATTCCGATGCCTAAAAATTGTGTCTTTGTCTCATGGCTTTGAAATACATTGTTGTGGAATCGTGGTTACATTTGTAGTTTTTGGCAAACAAATGGCAGTGTGGGAACATGAAGAGCAACCCTGTGTGGGATCACGAAGAACAAACCAGCAGTATTTATAAACCCTGTACTGTCTCCTGTACTGTGTCACCCACTAGCTCTATTTTTTCTTCTGTACATCAAGACTGGTGTCAATGACGCAAAGCACCTTACACCTTTCATCAATATAACAAAAAGGAGGCAAATGAAATCCTCCTTCAGTGTGTAGCCAGAAAACACTGACAGGTATTTTTAGACAGTAGCAGACATGCTGTGACGGTGCGTGAGTGAATGCATGACTGAATGAATGAACTAAGAATGTGGGTGAGACACATGGAACTTATATGATCATGTGTCTACACACGACAAAATTAACCAGCATTCAACTCTACAAGCTGCTTAACATCAGTGACGCTGTATATATTTCAGGGATTAACATTTCAAGCAAAAATATAATTTGATATTCACTGGGAACTATTTGACCTTTCTTCAAGATCCCCCCATATGCATGCACACACACACACACATACACATACACACACACACACACACACACACACACACACACACACAAAGAGAGAGAGAGATCCATTAACAATTTTCACAACTCTGCAAATGTGTTTCCCACTACTACTAAACACTGGGGACTAAATGGAAAAAGTCACTACATGCATGCATGACAATGGTAGCAACATGGTGCGAGCCAACGCTGAACACCTGGAATGGGACCATCAGCCTTGTTTTGCACATTCCCTCTAACTCGCTATAAACAGCAGATTCCAGCTTTAACACATGTGGTTAAATCTGCAAGTCGTCTGGTTTTTCATTTCCATCACAGCGCAACCACACAGCACCTCATTTTTGATTATTTTCTTGAAGGAGTTCCAAACAGAATTTTTTAACAGCTATGGTAGTAATTGCATGTTTGTGCCATTTGTACAGTAGCTTCCAGCCCATTTTACAGTACTGTAGCAAATGCTTTCATACAGAAAAGAGCCAAACTGAGCATGCCACACATATTATTACTAGGTGACAGTAAAAACAAGGGTAATTATATTTCTTAAGACAAGATAATATATGGTTTTACTTATAATTTATTGACTATTTAAAAATTTAAAAAATCAAGTCCCATCCTTTATGTATTTGCTCACTTTGCAAAGACTTATTTGCAGTTATTTACACGTAATGAGAAATGACTTGTCTGCCACTGATGAATTCACATTTGGTGGCAGGCAATGTTGGAGCTTGATTTATGATTGCTGTGAAATATACTAAAGCAAAGTATTACTTTCTCCTCTGATCTAACAACAATCCCTCTCTGTCTCCATCCCCTCTTTTTTTTTCATTGGTTGCTCTTTGTGTCAACATGTCTTCTGTTTCCAGGGCATCAAGGCGCATGGGAGCGCCAGTTTGTCGTCAAGGAGACAACTGAGTGAGTGTCTCTGTTCTGATATCACCTGGCTGGACGTGACTGTGTCTTGTAGTGGTCTACCTTGATGTACTGTACTAGATGGGAAAACAGGGGGTCTCAGTACTGAGGCTTGGTTTATCCACACGGCTCGACAGGATGAATAAACTCTCATCTGCTATTGTTTCACTTCACAAATCAGCTTATACAGTGCTGAACTAGTATTGTGGTTTAACACACTATATACACTTGAGTTCAATAATAATGTGTCACTATTTTAAGTGGAATGTAGTCAGAAAAGTGTTCAAGGCTATTGAAACTAAAGATACAGCTAGCTTGACAAGTCTGATTGATTTACAATAAAACCGATGGTGTAAAAGAATCCATTGCTGGTTATGTGAAGTGAAGTGATAGTGGATGGGTTAAGGCGAGCCAGTTTATGTGTTATTCAATCCTGGTATGGAGACCCTCTGAGTTAAGAATGCCACCTGCACTACCTTGTCCTGTAACTTAGACAAGAATGCTGCCTCTTATTCCTACTTTAGTTAATCCTACCCAAAGTAATGGTGACCCTAAAGGATCTTGACACCAAGATCATCTCTTTTCTGGTTGAAGTCAGTGTAACAGAACAGCTCTGTCTGTTGGAGGTAAATGTAAAATCAATGTAATATTTTCTGTGGTGTAAGTCAGAGGGAAAAAAAACTGTTCAAGCACAAGTCAGTGGTACAGATAATTTCTCCGTTATTGAAATTCGATGGTGCAGATCATTTCTGTTATAAGCCAATAGTCTTGACAAATGATATGGTTTTAGATATTGAACAATGTGAAGAACACGCCAAATCAAGCGTACCTGAAAGATTCTAGCTTTTTTGACAGGACCAAAATGTGTATTTTACGCCAATGTGCTAAATGTATTTCTGAGATGCCATTCACACTGCCCAGTTCTATAAGGGAGATTGCCGCATCCTAATAACTAACCAACCAATCAGGGATAGGGTCTTAAAGGTGCACTTAATGCTTCGCTCCTTTGGTGAAAATTTTCTCACTTGTGGAAATTCATCAGCAGCCTTTCAACATAAAAAAACAATCTGTTTCTGTGTGAAACACTGCACAGAAAATAATATGTTGCAGGGAGAAGTTCAAGAATTTCCCAGAGTGAAAATGCGTCCAGGGAGGAAAGCTAAACAAAGTTTACTTTTTTCTAATGTGTATTCCCTGCTTCCTGCCCACATACCTACCCGCACTGTGCTGGATTGTATTGAAGTTGAGCATGCTTTAGGATTGAGAGCACTGATGTGTGAATGCAGTGTCCCAGCCCTCCTCCTCCTCCCTAACATGTGTGAACTTTAACCCAGTCTGCCATTGCACTATGGCCTGTAACCCCAACTGTCACAGCACTATAGAACCTTTTAGTGACCCGTGTGATCCGTGACCTTAACTAGACAGGCTTTGATGCCCCCCCCCTCCACTCAACCACACATGATTACACATTACATAACACACACACACACACACATTCATACATACACGCAGAGACCAGACTTCACATGCACGCAGTCACTAAGGACACATTTAATGTTAACCATGAAGAACAAAGGACCTGTTTTCTGGATTTGTGTGTGAGTGTCTGCGCACAAGTGCTTCTCTTGGATATAACCCCTGTATTTGAAGGTCAATGCATAAAGAGACAGTAAGAGCCATTAGAGCTTCATTTGTTGCTCCATTTACGCAAGGGCACCTACGCACTTCCATGCCTGTGTATGTTTGTCTGTCTCTGTATGTGTGTGTGTGTGAGTTATTTTTACACAAACATCCAGATTTGCCGCAAGAACCCCTCATCATCTCTGTGAGTGTGTGTGTGTCTTGGTGATTCTTTTTGCTCATTAAACTCCTCAAGGACTGACAGTAATGCTGTGCTGTTGAATTATTAGTCACTTCCGGACCTGTTGCAGGACAAACAACATTAATGAGCTAAAACTCATTTATTTAGCAAGGTGAAACCAAGTGGCAACCACCATGGAGGAAACCAGAAAAGCCAGAAAAGCCTCAGGATGCAGTCCTTATAACATTCACTAGATGCTAAAAAAAACAAAATCTCAATGTCCTTAAATAACATTACCTGATAGTGCTTGAATTCTAAAGGTGGTAAGGGCTCAAAACACTTTCCAGGAACATATAACGTTACCTTGACAAAGCCAAAACATGCACACAGGATTTTGACTTAAAATGTTAGGTTTAAAAGTTAGAGTGTTGAATAAAATAATTATATTCTGTAAAGTTAGGAATGATAAAAATGTTAGGCTACATATACTGTTTGGCAAATTAAGACTAATAGGCTGCATAATGCTACATTTGTACATATTTCACAGTATTGGCAAATATTGCACATACTGCATGTTATGTACAATTGTAGGTTTGGGACTTTGACGTTTTCATTTCTTCATGGCCAAATTAAGTGGTCCCTAATTTGAACGTCCTCCAGGCTATTTTCTTACGAAGTAGATTGTCAAATAATCAATTTACTTGTTTTTGTCAAAACAGCATAATTAAACTAAATAAAAATAAATGGGTGATGAATAAAACAGGCGTGCAATGCAGCTCATGTTGCATTCCTCTGATGTGATTGATTTAAAATGTATCATCTTAAATTCTTGTTTCTGTCTAAATTGAATCCGCTAGACTGAACACCCTTCAGCCACTCGTCCTTGTTTACCATTTTTTTAACGCTTCGGGGTTTCCGATGTTTAAACATCACAACACTATGAATTGTGGGTAATTCCCTCAGTGTAGAAAGGGCTCAAAATGTCTGTGAGAGAGCCCTCCAGCACATGACAATTTGACAGTGAGACAGCCCAGAGTCTGTAGTGTGGACATTGAGATTCAGTCAGACTCTATATACTGTAAGTTAATGAAAAAGACTCCTGACTTCTCTATAAATACAAAGTCCGTATTTTTCTCTAAAGCAATGGCTAATTGCACCTTTCTTTAATGGGTGTCTTGGTGGCAATATTGCCAATTATAGCTCCATCAAGGAGTTACTAGGGTTAAGAGGCGTATGTTTAGGGGCTAAATTTGCCTCTCAAGCATTCACAAAATATGTGATAGATCCTACTCATTCACCAAACCTGAGCCCTTCTCAGGCTCCACCAAATTTGGATTTTCATTCTCAAAACAAGTAGCAATGTATGGCACTCTGCTAAACCTATGAAACCTATGCTAAACCTAAAGTCTAGGCATCATAAAGCTGCACCTCCATTCAGTCTTAAAACTCTGACTAAAGCTGTAAACTGTTACATTAGGGTGAAGTGCTTTGTGCCATAAAGGCGTGACAGATGAGGCTCTAGGTGGACCAGAGTTCTTGAACTTTTATGAATTAATTTGAATTGTAAATACATTGACTCTTGAGATTCAGTGCCTTGTAAACATACTGCATTCTGCATTTGTTGGTTTTCAAGCAAACTCAGTGCTTGTGTTTGTGTTTGCGGGCTGGTGGAGGTGGTGCACTTCTATCGACATAGTGGGAAGGGGTAGCAGGTGGAGAGAGTAAAAGAGTGTGTTCGTCTGTGTGGGTAGGTATGCAAGCCTGCCCAGTGGCAGTCACGCCGAGATGAAAGATTCCTTTACCCAGGTGGAGGACGCATGCTGGAGGAAGTGTTGTCTGTGCACATGTGTGTGAGTTGTCCCTTCAGGGGTGGAATGAGGGCAGGAGCAATTCCCTATTTTGAGTGTTTCAGTGTGTGTGCAGAGGTATGTGTGGCCGTATCCAGCTTTGATCCTCTGTTTTGGGTAACCATTGTGGTTCCCTTGTTGCCTGCCTCAGACAGGCAGATGATAAAGTACAGGTGTGTGGGTGTGTGTGCATCTGTGGATGTGGTTTCCAGCTAGAGACAGATATTGTCAAGGTAAAACTGGAAACATCCAACTGGCCCCTGCCATCTGCAGGTGCTACATTTGAGAGGCGGCAGAAGCCAAATCATTCCCAGCAACCTCACTGCATCGCCATACAAAAACCTCAGAGGTGGGAGCTGCCTTTGTGGGTGTGTGTGTGTGAATGTTTGTGCATGTGTGTGTGCGCACACATGAGGCTAGTTTCAGTGCTGGCTAGCTGCCAGAGCACTTATCTAACTCTGATCCACAGCGCTACTTGCTGTGACTCCTAATTATAGACAGAGGCACTCAAACAGACACATATACACACAGTCTCTACATGCTCTCCTGTGTACCATTCACACTAATGAGCCACTCTCCCTGAGGAAGTACCCACACACGTCTGCACTCCTTGATAGAGGCCACCAGGACCAGCCTCCCTCCTAGTCTTCTACTCAGAGGGAGAAAGGTAAACTTAAGCATAGATACAGACGGACACAATGACATGGAGAGGGAAGCTTAGTTAGATAGAAGTAGGAATGTGAAGACAAAAAAATCCTGATGCTGAGAGACGTGTGAGAGCTGAAGAAATGCAGAGAGAAATGGAGCGAAAAAAGAAGGGATGAAAGAAAGCTGCCATGGGGAGTGGAGGAGATGAGAGAGACGGACTGCCAAGAAGCCAACAGATAGAGATCATGATGAGAGAATGGACGACAGGGGACTTGGAATGGCTTGTGAGGAGAGCAGAGAAGGAGAAGAGTTGGAGAATATTTGTTCTGTTTACTTATTGAAATCCAGGATGCATGATCACCCCCCCCCCCCCCCCCTCCCCCCCCTCGCAGTCCCACAGGCTTCCTCTATCTCCCTCACGCTCTTTGTTTCCTTCTTTTTCTCTCACTGTGTTTTTCCCCTCTCTCAGTGTCCACCCCCTCTTTCTCCTCCCTCTGTCATATCACAACATGGTGAGGTTGGCTCTTTAGTCAGGTGCTTTAATCCTTCAGGACTGGGCTCAGGTTACATTAGCATGTTATTAGGGGTGGCACAATTCTACAAATCCATGATTTCGATGAGACTTTTTTATTTTAAGGTCACAAACACTACTGTTAGACTTCATTTGTAAAGATGGACAGGTAATTTGTGATCATTTTTTAAATTCTTCTTTAAAAAGATGATACGTGATGTCAAGATAGAACTGCCATATTCTTTTGGAATGTACCATACGACCATATGGCCAAACTTTAATTTTTCCTCCATCCCCGTTTTGATAATACAAATTGAAAGCTCATTTTGAAGTCAGAAGCAGAAGCTCAAATCTTTGTTTAGGTGAAGGCAACTTTCCTTCTCATGTTCCCACACATTAGCAAGCTAATTACAGCTTCGCATCACACCTTTTTTATCAGCTGTGCTTTCATCCTGATAATTTAGAGGAAAAAGTTTCAAATACACATAAAGTAAGCATCAAAGGTACAGTGATTAAACGTGCTTTATGTGACCCTCAAAGCTTGATGAAACATTCCCAGTCAGTCCATAATTAGTTATCTATAGGCGCCTTCTTACTGTGTCCTCTAAATAACTTTATCGAGGTACTACGGCTCCTGCTACCACCTCCTTCATCTGTACGTGACAGAAGAGAACAAAGCCAACAGAACAGAACAGAACAGGACAGGACAGGACAGAAGGGACTGTGGTGGCTACTGCTGCGTGCCTCTCATCCCAGCTAACCCCACCTAGCCCCAGGGGCAGAGCAGGGGAGAGAGCGAGCTGTCAGCAGAAGGTGTGCGTGTGTGGGTTTGTGTGTCACAGAAAAAAGAACGGAATAAATGGAGTGTGTATGTGTTTGTGTGGGAGTCTCTGATCTGCGCCCCGATGTATGGCTCTCTCCCCCGCGGGCAGGGCAGAACGGCACAGGGAGGCGGGCACCTAACTGGGCACAGATGGCAGCAACAGACAGGGACGGTGGCGACATAAACACGTTAATAAATAATTATACGGACAATGACACTGGGTACACCGGAGTAGGTGGGAGGGGGACAGAAGGACAAGAGGGGAGAAGGCGTCTGGAAGGGAGGACGTGAGGAAAAAGGAAAGATGAGGAGAGGATTTGAGAAGGCCGGGAGAAAGAGTGACAGAGAGGGTAAAAGAACAGGACAAGATGGAAGGAGGGGAAGAGAATGAGGAGAGAAAGAAAACTCGGAGAAGCAGTCAAGTCAAGGACAAAGGAAAAGAAGGACGAATAAAAAATAACAAAGGGGAATGTGGAAGAGAATAAAGTGTATGAGCTCCTATAAACATTAACAGCTGTTGATATTACAGACACCATATAAGAATGGTAAAACTTAACCAAGACTAAGCAGGTGCATTCTGAGCTGCTATTTCACACAGTTTAGTGTCCACAGATCTTAATTCCAATGTTGGTTTGAGCACCAAAGTTCACAAGCTACTGTGCAACCTCAAAGGCACGTTCTCCTTTAGCTTTACGTGCAGAGCTCTCATAAAGGAGTTAAAAGGATTGAGCAGGGTTACAGTGGGGAACTAAATCAAAAGGAAAGTATTAAAAGGAAATAGAGAGTAAAAAGAGCGAAGAGAAGGGACTCGAGTTGAGAAAAAAACAAGACAAGGTGAGGGTTATAGATTTATGAAGATAGGAGAGAGGGTAATGATGGGGGGAAGAGAGGGAAGGGAAGGTGGATACTGTTCATGGAAAGGAGAGGTGAAAGACAAATGAAAGCAATACTCAATGACAAAGTTGTGAAGGCATTTGAAAGACAAACAAGTGGCAACCTTCAGCTCTGAAAAGTGAAGCCTATTTGGAAGTGTCTTAAACCTGCAGTCCTTCTAATGGCCAGCAGGGGGCAACGTCAATGGCTGAAAAAAGAAGTCTGATTGTATAGAAGTTTGTGAGAAAATGAACTACTTCTCACTTTATTTATTACCTCAGAAAACATTTCCCAAATGAGTTTATGGTCACAATCACAAGTCTTCCGAAATACAGCATGGCGTTTATTTACTAAATTATGGTCTCATTTAAAGTATAATAGAAGACTAAATATGGTATGCTTAAGGACGTGGCTATCTTGTGATTGACAGGTTGTTACCACGGCGCACTGTGTATTTTGGTCTGAGAACTTGAATTACATATTTTCTGACCAAACTAGCTAGTTAGCACCAGCGTTGGCTTTTAACCTAGCGTCCTCCTCCCCAGCTTCATCTCTCGTCCACATCGTCACGTCCTGCTCCATAAAACCAAGATGGTGACATACAAATGATGAAACTAGAGGCTACAAAACAGTAGTCCACAAACAAACAGCGGCTCCATCCACTTCTTTTATACTGTTTATAAGAGCAAAGCATCCAGGTGTGCCACCAAGTTACTAAAGACGCCGCATATGCCAGGCTGGATTTGCGCAAAATCTGTCTAAAATGATAAACACAACAAAGATATTTGATTGAAAGGTGCAGCAACAGAAACATGACATCTTGAGCTTTAATATATGCAGTCTGTGCCGCAGCACGCATGCCTTCCTGCTCAAGTGTGTGTCATGTTGCTGACCTATAACTGCTCTTATCAGTAATGAATGAAGAGAGGTTCTTTCTGGCTCTTGTCTGCCTCTCCTCTCCTTCTCGAAATCTGCCACTCTGTCCTTTTTCCTTATTTTTTTTTATCAGCCACCTGTTTCTCTTTCCCCTCTGTCCTTCCTCCTCACCATCATTTTCTCTCTCCCTCCTGTTCCTTCCAGCTTCACAGCTTTCAGTACCAAACACGATATCTGTGGTCACATATTCATTTATTTGAGTAGCGGGTTAACATAATTAGGAGCCCAGAGTTTGACTGCAGAACGTCTGTGTGTATGCATGTGTGTGTGTGTGCCTGCTGGCTCCAGCCCCTTTAGATATGTTCCAAAAGGTCGAGACCAGATTAACATTTTAACTCGGGCGTCAAGAAGCACCTCTTCCCTCACTTCCTCGCTCCTTGCTAATTTTCAAACTGCTTTGTTTCATTTTTTCATAGCAAGTAGTATTTTGCACATACCATATAAAGTTCCCTCTATTTGATAATGCAGTCACACTGTGTTCATCACTCTATTGTAACTTAATTGTATCCCACATTTTCTCTTCAATATGCTGTCCTCTGTGCAACCTTCCTTGCATTCACCTTGAATGATTAATTTATAATGGCTCCCATACCCATTGGATATTCTACAGCTCTAAATGTATCAGAAAAAAATAAGAGCAACACGTGTAATTGGAAAGATTATTTTCTTTGTGTGCATAAGCCTCACACTACTTAAATGGAGACAGCATTATCAGGGGTCCATTTATGGACGGTTGATTGTAGATTAATGCATTACATTTTTATTCAAATTAATATTCATTTTTAGCAAGAGCTAGGTGCAACAATGGAAAAGGAAATCTTTAAATTATGGCAGTCCAATTAAGCAGAATTTAATTTATAATTGGTGTGCAAGGCTGAAAGGAAGCATGGTTTGACTCAGAAAAAAGTCATAAATGATGAAAAAAAGAAAAACCGTCTTCCAGATAAGAATTTCTTGCACATTTCACATGTCATAGGATGTAATCTTGTCCAACGGAATCCTGTGTTATAAGTATCAAACACTTACTACCTGTAACATCCCGCTGAAAAGATTGTAGCTTGCTTTTTTGTGGAGGATGGCAGCTGCAGTCGTGTTGGCTTTGCAATAGTTGCAATGGATTCACACACAACACAGTTTCACATCGACAACTCAAAAAACACCTGCAGCTTATTCCCAACACGTCACAAAATATGCCTGCATTAGAAACCGTCGCTAAGGTGGTTAGCTGTTGACTCTCGTTATTCTCAGTTAACTTAAACAGACATGATTGCATGCTTTTCATTTTATATGTAGGGAATCACCGGTTGTTTAAAATTATAAATTGCAGTTTATTCTGTCATCATTTTTATTTTTAGCCTTGCTACAGTAATCATTTGCTTCAGTAACATAACAACTTTATTGCTTAACGCAGCATTGTCTGCTTTAAGAGACTAAAGTACTAAGTATGTCTTATCGCCTATAGATAGAGTATGAGGCCATTTTCAGAAATCCTAAATTGAACTGGCATCTCCACTACTTATCCTGTCGTCCTGGTCTTTGATCCTCCTCTCATCTGCCACCATTCTCTGTCTCTTTTCCAGACCTCCTACTGTCTTGGCGTCCTCTCCCAAGTGCTGCTGCCTTTCATGGCTCCTCTCTCTCTTTCCCTCTCTCTCGTTCTTTTTTTCTCTCAGTCTTCGCTCTTCTTCCTCACTTCCCTTTTCAGATCTCCATTACCTCTAATGACATAGTTTTCTTGCCCTATGTCCTTTTGCAGATTACAAATGACTTAATGATGCATTTTTTTTGTTTTGCATAAATATACTAAATATGCATGCATGTTCTTCTGAGTGTATGTGTGTGTGTATGTATGGTAGCCTTGATGGTAAGGAATCAGATACACATCTGCTCTAACTGAGGTAGATTTTGCTGTACCTTTGCTGTATATTTGAATTGCTTTTATTCTTTTTCTTTTTTTTTACACGTGTATAACACAGGCCATTTTCTTTGGCTGCTTTTTTTGTGTCTGTGGCTCATGCACATACAGCACACACACACACACACACACACACACACACATACACACACACACAGGGGCACAAACAGGCAATCACACAGATCTCTAATGGCTCTTTCTTTGTCGCCTCAAATCTCTTTGTGCTTTTGGCTCTGCACATCTTAAACAAGTACACAACACTTAAGTGTTTTGTAAAGAATCTGCACGCATTTTAAAGCCTTGTTGAAAAAGCTTGCATCTTTGTGAGAGACTATTGTCTGTATGTCTGTGTGGGTATAACATGTACACAGCTGATTTTCTTTTTCAATTGTGTCATTAGATTCCTTGTAAGCAGCATGTATCAAAGCCATAATGATTATCCAATCATCAGAATATTTTGTTATTTTGTTTTCAGCTGCCACATTTTACTATATAAGGGGCTTTTGTTATACTCACCCGACATGTCACTCACTGAGTTATAGATTGCCGTTGCCGTGTATGTTTCTGACCACATTTGCCAGTATTGTGTCCCATCCAGTCAAACACATCTCCATGCTCCTCTGTGTGCCTCCCTGTCTATGTTCACCCATGTGCTTGCAGTCATTTGTGTGTGCACCATGCTCATGTTCCACCTTACTCATCTCACCCTGCCATCTCTCTTGTGTCTTCTCTTATGTTTTTCCATCCATATGTCTACCTCCATTTGTCCGGAAGCAGAAACCAGCATGGTATGAAGGAGGAATATAACAGGTATGGGTGTCTGGGTTGGGTCAAACTACAAACCTGGGTCTGAGAATTGATTTCTCCCAATGTTATTTGTTTATTTATTGCATTCCAGCTATAAATATTTTCAATATTTACATCATATCTGCTATAAAGTGCACAATCTAAGCAACAAGGTATAAAATCCATATTAATTTCTTACTCCCTTTTTTTTTTTTAGCTTTCCATTATTTTTTGTAATTGATTGATCTAGCCTGGCAGGCCATCGGCTATGTAATGGTCTGTTCGCCCTCTAGGCAGGGATAAGCTCACAACTGGCCCAGGTTTGTACGTGCCATCTGCCATCTATCCATCATTTATCTAACCGTTCATTGCTTAGCCTGTTTCTCTCTCCAATCAAGACAGCTGAACATTTGATTTACCTTCGTTATGGTAAATGTGACCTCATGGGTGTATTCCAAAGCAATCTAATTCTATGTAGGTCTCAGTGCTCTCAAGTGGCTCTCTGATCCCTGCCAAGACTCTCCTCTCCTCTCCTCTCCTCTCCTCTCCTCTCCTCTCCTCTCCTCTCCTCTCCTCTCCTCTCCTCTCCTCTCCTCTCCTCTCCTCTCCCCCTCTTCAAATCTAATTCCCGCTGTATATGTGGGAATATAGAAAAAGGGAGAAAAAGGCAGAAGACAGTGATGGATTATAACAAGGCAGCCACTTTAGACTATTGAGACACTTTTTTTTCTAATATTCATTCACTTGAGCAATGATTTAACTGGCTAGACTCTAACTATAACAGAATGAAAGATGTAATGTATTTCAGAAGTTGATTTCTACTCTGAGGCCTAAACAGGCTCCATACCAATACATATCAATTGAAAATGGTCTTTTTATAGCTTAAAAGATCTACAGATAGATTTATTTACTCAGACACCAGCTTCACTGTCTGTCTCTCCGAATGTGACGTGAAAATTATATTTTGATGATCCTATTACGTCAAGTTTAATGTACTCAAAATAACTGTTTTAATCAGCATTCATCATTTTTTGTTCATTCCTAATCAGCATGTATTATTTGTGGTCCGTCGTACATGATTCTCCCTTGATTTATAGAAATGAATCAGTTTGACTCAGCAGTGATTTGCATGCTCTAACTACCTGTCGACAGGTTATTCATACTGAGTGAGGCCACAGGTTTGCCGTTTTGAGTGATGGCAGGTTATTTGCATAGCTGTGATTGCATTGCCCTGCTGGCAGGATTGGGTGTCATATCTCATCTTAAGTAAAATTTGTCACTGTATCTAAATCTGAATTTGCTGTTGAACTGCACTTTCACATCACATCGCACTTATATGTGTAATCGGTGTACCTGGACACATCAATTAATCAAAAGGATTATGTTTTCACCTTTGAGAAGTTGATATACTGTAGTGTTATTGTTCCGCATTATCTTTGTTTTCCTCCCAGTGAGACTCAGCTATTGTGCCATCTATTTAATGTTGTTTGGGCTGGAGATGCTGTGTGTGTACTGAAGATCACACTGTTAACAGAAGTACACAAGAAAAGGGCATTGTGTGAGTTTTTTGTTAAGCAATAATATCAGCTCACTAAATGGTGGCCTTAGTTGTAATCTAGTAGATGTTTTGGAGCCATTTTTTATATTTCCATCAGCTGAACAAGACAGTGTTGGACAATGAGCTCGGGCAGATAACAGTGTCCTCTCTGTACATTAGCCTACATTGTAGGAAATTGTCTGATTTTGTTTTTAAATTGGCCAGTCCAATGCAGCGTGAATGATCTAATGAAAAAAGCCTGGAGGATTGTTAGCGTAATCGGTTTGGAGCTGCGTGAATCTGCCTCTGATGGAACTATTTCACCACTGAGAGCGAGGCCATGTCACTCAGCTCCTCTCCAGTGTGCTTGGCAGGATGGAAGTTAACATTGCGAACGATGTGGCATGTTTTTGCAGAGCTGATGATTAGATAAAAGATGTGTTGGTGACTGAATGTGACAAACTCAAGGAAAACAACAGAACAATGGTAGCACCAAACAAACAGACAATTGTAGTCAGCTTTCAGACAACAACAAAGCAAGTAATTCGCTCTTTGAAATTAGAGTGGGGGCATTCGATTTTCTCCTTTTACAATTAGAGTGGATCAGAGGGAGATAAAAACCGAGGGCACACAATATTAAGTTTAGCGTGTGGTGGGCCTCGAAGCCCTCCGTTTCCCTGTAGCCCCATCTCCACCCACCCCTCGTCTCACTTCACAGGTCAATTGATTTGCTCTTGCCATGTAGAGTGTTTTTAGAAATTAAAAATTGATTGATTGATCCATCTCTGGTATCAGTGGGCAGCACATGGAGCTATAAGCACATAGTTTCAAGGCCAGTTATTGAAAGGCATGCACGTGTTATCAAGCATGTGTGCCGGAGTGAAGAGTTTCTGTTGGTGTGTGAGAGTGGGAGAACAGCTGGTGTGTCTCAGCGTGTAGGGATCTCAAGGGGAAAAGACATGAGATTATCTTTAGAGCACAACAGGAAGCTACTTAAACTCTCCTTGAAAGTAACCAAGCACTTCGTTTAGCTACAGTACTGGGCATGAGGGATTCATACTGTGTTTCAGCCTCAGGTATATGCTCTGTTTGGTTATTCATTCCGGTCTGGGAAATTCTTTTTTAGGTGGGCAGTTAAAGGGATATTTCGATTATTTAATTATTTTTTAAAAGTCTGCCTGTATAAGGTATTTTTCCATAGTCAGTGTATTTTGGTATATGACGGCGGGCAGGCCCCTCGTTTTTAGAAGCAGGCAGGAGTACTGGCACATAAGCTAATATAATAATAATAATAATAATAGTAATAATAATAATTTAAAAAAATGTTTTAGTTTATTGGGGCTTGGGAATGCTTTTTAATCATTGAGTAACAGCCAGACACTCCATTCAAAATAAGAAAAAAGCTCTCACTTATGGAAGTAATGAAGTGACTTGTTTCTATCCAGCCAGCCAATGTGTCTGCATGTGTGTGTGTTTGCTTACAGGGAGAGAAAGGGGAGTGGGATAGTGACGTGGTGCAATGTGCTTTGGTTTGTAGCACAACACATGCATACATGTTCATTTTATCTTTCTGTACTCATCCTCTCCCCCCTCCTCCCTTTTGTGCACGCTTGCTCTTCCCTTCATTACTGTGGTAGTGCAGGTCTTTATTAATGAAGGGACATCTGTTTCATGAGAGCAGAAAGATGCCCGGGAGAGAGAGGGTTGGAGGGACAGAGGAGCCCATGCAGAGAGCAAAGAATGAGGGAGGGCCAGACATAGAGAGATGTGGGTGGTTGCAGGTTGTTTGAGGCCAAGTAATAGAAAATAAAAGGCGATACGAAAGAAGACAGAAATGTACGAAAAAAACAGGGAATAGATGCCAGACATTTAGACAGGAATCTCTTCATAAAGATTGATACAGTGTAGAAATGAGCCCTGTTCTCTCACCCATACAGTTATATGTACACATCGCATATACACAACACATATATCATCATAAAAAAGCTGATAAGACATGACTTCCCTCACAAACACACACTGCTCTCAGCCAGTATGAAGTAGTAAAGCATTACATTAATCTTAATTATGGCATGCAGCAGGAAAGATTAGTAAAACTACTGCCAGCTAATAGCTACATTTTAAGCACATAAGATAAAAAAGAATAGAATATAGATGAAGTGCTCTTTGTGCAAAAATGTTTTATGCAATTTGTTTGATGTTCTCAGAAAAAAGAGATGTTTGTGTGATCATTTTGCAGCGACCTTGTGTTGGTTGTGCGTGATTTAATTGAGGTAACTACAAAGGCCCATCATGTGTAGTGTTGCTGCACTGCATATGCAGCGCTCCAATCTGCTACCATCACATGGCTGTGAGACTGAAAGGCTCTCATACAGCCTGAAAGACTAGAAGACTGAATAACTATCCTTCCTCCTATAATTCCATTAAACTTTAATCTAATCTAATTAGGTCTACTGGCTGGAGAGTGGTTAATCAAAGTATTTATTCTCATTCAGTATCATTGTATAATTGCTGCACATTTCTGTCAAAGAACAGACCAGGTGCAGAGTGAGATCTTCTTAGCACTAAGTCAAAAGACACAATTTTCACCCAATTACCAACACCATCTCATTTTCATGAACCCCTCCTCTGCAGCATAGAATACACCAAACACATACTGTAAGCAAGGCATATTTACTGGCCATGACCAAATCAACATATTATGATACTTTGACTCACTATCCTGTCTTGTTTTTATCTTCCTGAGCAAGGATTTTAAGTGTGGGATGGTGCTGGACAGTGTGTCCGGTATCCAGAATTAATGGACGACAGGGGATCCCTTATTCCTGATTATTATCAACTCACAAGCATTATCTTGCATACAGCATGGTGTCTTGCCAAAGAAAAGAAATTAGACTTTTTTGTAATCAAAATCTAAAATTTTTTTACAAGCCAGAACTCTGTCCTGCTAACACCTGAGGGGTTTTCAAATACCTGAAACAATCATCACCATGTCATACAGTTCTTATGCAATGGAAACATTTTCTATTCAATGTTTTCTGCAAAAAAATTAAAGCGAAGGCTTTTACTGGGTCTGGTTCATCACTTTAGGTACTACATACCCAGCACATTAATTTAGAATGGTGAAATCATAAATAAAACTGAATTCGTCCAGTCTCAGAATAAATATATGTGTATACCTACAACTGAATGTGGGTCACAAAGGATTTGCAAATCATTGCATTCTGTTTTTAATACGTGTTTCACAGAGTCTAATCTGTTTTGGAGTCTGGGTTGTATTAGATGTTTAATACCAAGAAATAATGTAAACCCGGCAGCCAATCATTCAGAGCTTTTAGAAGTTTTGTGTCTACGTGAGTACAGCTGGTCACACCGGTGTTCATCCATTGAATTATATGGACAGTGTCCTAAAAAATTCTCACCTATTGTTACCCCAGAGCAGATGGTCTCCACTATAGCTGGCAGTGGGTGTGGTATGTTTCCTGAAAGTCTTTTATTGAATAAGATAAAATGGAATTGAACTGGACATTCACAACTTACATTAACTATGGTTCTTAAAATAGAAGGAATAAAACACATTAGGTTAGCATATAAAATGTGAAACAATAGCAACTTAGAACAAAGTAAAACTGAATGGGCTGGTCGTGAAATAGTACTGCTAGATTGTGCTTTATTCTAACTCCAAATTGGTGATTCATGGCCGAGGTGACAGGTGCGGTCGGAAGTGGAAATAAAAAGAAGAAACGGAGCAATGCTGAAAACAATAGAGGTTGTTAGAAGGGAAAACAAATAAAAAAGACGAATAAAGAATGAGATAAGTTGAGAAAAGGGCAATGTGAGTGTAATGCTGTGCTGAGGTCAGCCATGGGCGCAGAGGTATCACACACATGCGCACACTCAACGACCAAGGTCAGATAGAGTCACAGTAGGATCACAAGGTCCCTGCAGAGGACCAGGTTATAACTGACAACTATAATTAGGCTAATTAGAGCAACAAAACCATCATCACAGTGGGTAATGACCTGGGCAGGCCAGCAAGGGTGATGGATGGATAGATGGATGGGAGAGAGTGAGAGTGAGGCAGGTAGGGAAGGGGTATTAATTAGGGTAAGGCTAAGGGGAATGATGGATGGATCAGAGTGAGAGTTGGAGGAAGAATGAGACAGACAAGCTGGCGTTTATGAGCAGGGTCATGGGGAGAGGAGGGATAGAGGTATGGACGGGAGACACAGAGACAGGTGAGCTCAGACACCTTTGATCTGTCAGTCTGTTGTCCAGGTTTTTTATTTTTTTATTATTCAATTCAAGATTTTACACACATGCACTCATTTGTGTGTACCCACATTTTTCCCAGCTTCTCTTCTCTTCTCTTCTCTTTCTTTTGTTGTTATTGTTTTTTTTTAAATAATAGCTAAACTTTTTTTTTAAATTTCTGGACTCTATAAAAAAAGACTTTAACTCTGACCAATTCAGAATTAGTCACTCTTTTCAGATATTACAAGTTGGGGATATAATATAAAAGCCATGTGGAGGCAATCCTGGCTCAGACTACATACATATGCTCTGAATGTTGTTTACTGCACCTTTCAATCCATACTTTCACTAAAGTACTGTATAAGGACTCCTCGTTATTCAGATTTTTTTGCATATGGTATGAAAATCCATTAAAAGAGACTCTCTTGAAAAATCCTTCACAATCGACAGCAAGTTTTACTTTCCTCTCAAAATACCCATAATAACCGTGTACTGGTCGACTCTCCTGGCTTCTTTTTTTCTTTTCTTCGAAGGACCAGGACATTGCAAAATTCAAGACATGTGTCTGGTATCAAACAGAATATTAATAATGGATGAGTTGTCGATATACTCAGCCACTCAACCACTCAGTCGCCCACAAGCTTACTTATTTGTGGAATATATGGAATTAAATGTCTTTGAGGCAAAGGCCATGAAAGACTGTGACATATGAGTGAGACTGACACACACACACACACACAGACACAGACACAGACACAGACACACACACACACATACACACACACACACACACACACACACAGAAATCGGGGAATAGAAAGAATAATGAAATGGAGTGCAAGAGCAAGTGATAAAGAGATATATTTGATGTAATTATTACGCAGGGTTATGTACAGCATTAAATATGTTGCAACATGTACAGGCTCTTTATGTCAGAGTAGATCTGATGGTTCTTTTAATAGTTTTCTATCATTTTATACCCCTTGCCAAAAGTCTTAGAAGGGGGTAGAAACCTGGCTGGCTGCTCCAGTTAAAGAACTGATGTCAAACTGCTTTGCATCACTCTCACTCACACATGAGGTCTGTTGAATTCTCTGTTCGTTTGAGGGGAAGGCTTTAAGTGGGTGGATGGATTAATTATGAAGTATTGGTGCAACTCTGTAGTATCAATACATCAGGACAGCTAAATATTTTTATTTCATCAATTACAGGCCTGTCCAGGCATCTGGAAGGCTCTGTCAGCTTGCTAACAGTCATGTTGAGCTGTCTCAATCTTCTCATCGTTTGCTCATAAAAATTCTGGTGGGTGTGACCCTGACTAACTTCAGTAATCTCGGAGTCCTTGTTCTTTTGATGCAACCACTTTGATGTGTCGGTGTACTAAAGCAACAAGAGCCAGAAGATTTAGAATGTGCTGACAACAACTTTCTTTCAAAAAGAGTGCTCATTTGGGAGCTGGATTTGTGTTTTGATGTTTTTTGTTATGATTTGTCGCCTTCCGTGGTGCAGAGAGGATTTCCGGGCACTGACCGTACCTGGCACTGAATTGTATTCTGGAAATTAAGTTACATCTACAGCCTCTTCAATAGAGGGGATGAGGCACTTCTGTGTTAATGACTGGGCCTATTATAAGAGGTTTATTTTGAATAGAAAAAAAAACCTTTATAATGCAGCCTCAGGTCATCCCAATTAGAATTCCTGATACAATTACCAGAAGAACAGAAAAACAGCCCTGGATAGATTATTTCTTAGTATTGGCATGGAGAAGTATTAAGATTTCCCACTTATTTTGTGACTGTCTCAAATGTACATGTCCTTGGTGCATTTCATGTGACTAAGTGGAGAAATATACTCTGCAATGAGTGCAGTACTCTCTGGTTTGGCTGCTGTGGGTCTTTCAGACAAGTTAATTAAGCTCACTACTAAATGGGCTTCAACAGCTTTAATGAGATTTTCATTGTTAGGTAATGGATGAAAAATGATTCAAACGTTCAGATCAACACTGATATTCTGAGCAAAAAAAAAGAAGGAAACTTGCCTCTAAGATAACTGCCCTTTTAAAATGTTTTTGCATATATTATTATCATTCTCTGCCTCAATAACAACTTACCATTTTAATATGATAAAAGATAGATTTTTCCTCCAAAATTAAAGATGGATTCAACAAGAACACCTTCAAGCTATGAATGCATTTCTGCTTTTTTTGTTTTCAAGCTCAGTCAAGGCTGCCAAACTCATTGTTATTCTATATTATAAGTCAAATAAGCTGAAGTCTCCTGTAAAGCTATTGTTTGAGTGTGTGGCCATTTAAATGCAGTTCATGTGTCTTTACAATAATTAACATTATATTAATTGGCAATACTATGACAATTTTTTCTCAGGTGATGTTGCAGAGTAACACAAAAGTCATGTAATATTGTTACGAATTACTTTCTATGGGGAGTAATCCAGTAAAGGAATGCATTATTCTTTAAAAATGTAACAAGTAATAAAAACATTACTTTGTTTTTAATGAGTACCCCAACACTAGTTAGGGAAGACTTGTTTTACAGAGATTTAGTTGGAAATGTTGTGTTGTGTATTTGCAGTAACAGTAAGAAGAAGAAAGTTGACTGAATTCGGTAACTTATTATTCTCACAGTTTTTTTTTTAATCATGTGACTCTAAATAGGAGACAGTCTACTTATCCTATGGCTTTCACACAATAATCAGCTACTTAGAAATGACTCCCTGTAGCATAGAAGTCACATGCACGCACGCACGCACACACACGCACACACACACACACACACACACACACACACACACACACACACATTCATGTGCACAAACTACTTTACAGTCCAAATCTTAAAAACTTGGTCTCGAATAAATTCACTGTTTTGTTTATTCAGTATACATGAATAGAGGAATGATGTTTGTTCTCAAGGCGGCCCAGAATTGGCGATAGAT
This sequence comes from Centropristis striata, assembly GCF_030273125.1. Classification (NCBI taxonomy): domain Eukaryota; kingdom Metazoa; phylum Chordata; class Actinopteri; order Perciformes; family Serranidae; genus Centropristis; species Centropristis striata. Next base: position 19,903,884 of record NC_081523.1, read on the forward strand.
TTAGCTAGGATACGCAGCAATCTTAACCATTTTAGAAAATTTCATAAAGGTTAAAATGGACAGCTTGTTATGTGTCCTTGCCTGAACACATTGCAATGCATTTCATGTTTTAGCTGTTTATGTACGGCTTCGGAAAAAAGCTCAAAAAGACATGAGACTGCAAAGAGATTACTCCTGTCAGGCACATTTACTAACTCCCCCACAAAAATAGATTAGCACGAGGGTGCATTTGTTGGAAATGAAACAAGAGCGGTGTAGGTAATTTAGGGCACACACTTTGTCAGGAAGGAAGAGAATTTAGGACACATATTTAGAAGGAGCTGGAGGATTGGGACTGGGACAGAAAATCTCAGAGCTGCCATGGGCACCAACGGAAAGGAAACTGGAGTCCCTTTAGCGTAAGCATTCACCATTTGTAAAATTCTCCACGGAATTTCCCACTGGAAGGGGATACGTTTTGTGCAAGGTTTACAACAATACAGATAATGGTAGAAGCTACAGAATGTACTAATGAATGTCACAATGATTCAGTTTTAATTGGTTATAGTCATAGCACTTTAATTGTCTGGTACTTCCTCTGTGCACGTGTTTATTTCCTCCTATAGTCTGAAGATGTGCTTTTATTGTGAAGCTGTGAGTGTAAATGACTCTTCAATTCTTTTCTGAGGTAAACAGGATCACTGTAACCTTACCAGTAACCTTAAATGTTTAGATAGCCCAAGTGCAGTGAAAGACTGAAGACATTTTTAGTGACTTTACTTTCTTGGCAAAACAAAAATACACCACAGCCAACAAGGCTATGTAACTAATCTCACTTGTCTGTGGTCAAAGAGAACTGTTCTCTTGTGAAGGCCAAGCCAACACCCAGCAACCAGAAAACACTAACAAGAGGTAAATATATGTTCGGGAGCAGGTGAAGTCAATGATTAGACAAAGTAAGTTATTGGCTGGAAGGTCCCACTGGCAGCGAGAGAGAGAAAGAGCACCCAGGATAGCTCGCTCAGATCAGCACCTTGGAGAGCTCCGTCCCGACAAAATAGAGAGAAGGGAAGTTGCCTGAAGCCATTCCTGTGTGTCCTGGAGTTTTTAGCTCACAACAGTTAAAAGCAGCATGTTTAAGTATTTTTCAGGAATGTTGTTAAGGGAGAGATCACAGTCACTGTATCAGTAATGGTGTCAGAACTAGTAACAGCATGATTTCATTGATTGCTGTCAGCCGTATCACATCTTTTGTGAACAAGAAGTTTCACTAAATAGCACAAATATATAAATAGCACAGTCATAAGGTTGGGCAAGCAAAACCAGCAACTACAACATTTTGTGTGTTAAGCCTCTGACAGAGTGCTATTTGCCTAAAAGTGTGTTTGTGCAACTTGTGTTATGCTGGGGTTGAAAAATAGTTTTCCAAAACTTTACTTCAGTATGGATATTATACAGTTCTGGAAACTTAACCCTGGCATAAATAATTAAAAGCAAGCTGTGATGTAGGTTGCATTTTCTAAATGCTGAGCTTTTAAGCTGCCATATCTCATCTTGGACAAGATTTCCTTATTGTAATGTAGACCAGACATCAAGTCAAGACTTGGATCAGCAGGTACTCAATATTAAATGACTTGGATCAGGATCATGACTATAAAAATTGATGCACATGCATCAAAGTGTTTTATTTGTGCCTAAATATATTGGTTTGCATCATCTTTAGTCTCAACATTATCTAAGGCATTTTTTAAACAGTTAAAGCAGCAAGTTTATTCATTAACTTGTCATCAAAGACAGGTGTGTGTGTAGATGGAATAATGACTGACAGGAAAAACAGAAAAAAAGAGTGGTATGATGCAGAAAAGTGGAGGGTAACAGAGATATTTATAAGCATATTTAAAGGTCCTTCAATTATTTCAGCTAATTATATGCCCTGTCAGGACGTTATATATATGGGCTGTGTTTGATTGACATCGGCATCTCTCTCCTGTAAGCTTTGCTGCACCTATTACAGTTGTGAAAAATTGCTTCTTCGTAAGAGTTTTGTGAAATTTGCAGTATTGCGCCACCCTCATCTTCAACAGAGGTCTAATCAGAATAAGAAAATGACTATGCAATGAGTTATCTTGTGTTTTATTTGTTCTTAATTTAGATTAATTTATATAGATTTGTTTTCACCGCAAGAAATAATCTTTTCTTTTTTAATCAGTATCACAAAAAAGCCTAATTACACCGTCTATTATTCAGTTTTGTAAACATTAGCGCATTGAAAAAGTCTAAAGGGGATGAATACTTTTTTTAGGCACAGCATGTGTGTGCGTACTAGTGCTTGTGAGATTCTGCAGGCTGAGATGAAAGGCCATTTGCCTTTGAAGAGACGCCCATATCAGAGCTCTACACTGCTCTACATACTGCTTGAAACCACAATCCTTTTTTTTTGTCATTTTAAAAATTTATTTTGAAACTTGCCTTTATTTTATTTATAACTTTTATTCTTTTTTAGAGTGACATGATGTCATGTTCCATTGTCGTTGCCACACACTGCCTCGATATCTGTTATTTTTCCATGATGATAGTTTTTCACATTTATACTTCATGCGTCAGTCTGACATGTCTGTGCTCAGGTTTGACTGTTTGAGTTTTTTCATTATTCCTCTTCCTGTTATAGTCAGGTCCATTAAGACAAGTAAGAGATTTTATATTGCCCTAAAGAGTTGTAAGAAATAGAAGAACTATTCATATTATTATCCTCTTCATTCCACTCTACCACACAGTCATCCCCAGGAGTTACATTCAATAATTTTGTAAAAATTAGAAGTGGAAAACAAAAATTATATTTCCCCAATTCACTCTTCTGGCAAGCAGTTAAATAAATCTAGCAAACAGCACAATACAGCTTTAGAGCTACATCAAATAGCATGTTGAGGGAAAACAGGAAATGAGAAAACATTCAACTTCACCAGCCTCTTAAACAAGTTACAGTAATCATATAACTGTACAGCTGCATGTGTGCACAACCATACAATCAAATTCACATGGGGACACACACTCACACACAATGCACCATGTTCCAAGCTATTAAAAAAGCAATTAGCTTGAGCTTCATCTTTGAGAATCAGAGAAAAGGCCATGGGACTTACATATTAGCATAGAAAGAGAAGTATGGAGGAGGATGTAAAGGAGAGAGGAAAAAATATTGACTCCATACATTGGAATTCATTTGAATGTGCTGCCATGTCTAGTGTATATAGAAAGTGGCAGAGGGAGATGATCAAAACAGGTGTCTTTGAGTTGGAGGAAAGAACTGGTGGGATGCCAGCGGAGGGAACACATGAGATGCAAGACGTATATTTAACCCACATGAAAAATGTAGCTCTCAGACGCAGAATAAGACAAATTGGCTGTTATCAATAAAACCAGCTAAAGCCAGTTTCCCTCCAGCCTCTGTACTGAAAAACGAAATACAAAGTTTTCTTATTGAGTGCCACTCAATATCACTCTGTTAATTGGAGTTGAAGCAGATCTGTTAAACTTTTCTTGTTTTCTGTCAAAATAAATATATAGTGTTACAGCGTCAGTTGTTCATATCAAATATGGCCTAAGATACAAATATTACAGTTGTACTTAAAAGTAACCCCTGTGAGCAGAAACCTCAGGTCTATGACTGTTCTGAACTCTTCATTTCCAACATTTTTTTCCTGCTCAAACTGATGTCATTTCGTGCCAGGTTTCCATATATGGTCAACTGCATAACTGCAGTGTTTACAATACATACACGGCTACATTTAGCTACATGCTAATCAGGTAGCCTGTAATCTTGGTTGCTGATGTTGCTAATTTATCAACAATTTTGATCACATTCCTACTGGAACATGTTCAATTCTGTAGGTTTTGGTTAATAAGCTTCATTTTTGATTTATCAAGGCCAAAACTGCCACTAGAGTGTGTTAAGGGCCGTCCACTCCAAGAATTATAACTATAATGATAACTATAATGATGTGAGCATCCACATTGATGAACAATAACGCTCTGTAAACATTGGCATTACTACATTTCCTAAATGTCATCAATTAGCTTACATAAAAGAGGTAGGCATAAATGTCTGACACAAAGCACTATTTAGTTTTTATCTCTCATTATTCTTATTAATAAGAATATGAATAACAGTTGAAAGTAGCTTCTTGAAGTAGCTGCTTCTCTGCTACACAGTAATGTGTAATTCAGCACCACAGAGACAGAGACAGATACTGTTCATTTAAATAAGTTTTGTTTGTATTCCTATCATTCGCCCCTTTGTTTGCCAATGTCCTCTCCATTATGTTTGTGTTATGAACTTTAAGGAAAACTTGCCATTGTGGTTTTTTATATCTCCTTAGTTTTTTAAAGAAACTTCTATTGGGGATTTTTCACAGCAGAAAGGGCAATGCAGACCTGTCTGGACAGAGCAGACTTGATTGTTTTAGGGGCTTATACAGCTTATGGAACATCTCAGATGGTGGGTAAATAGAGGTGCGGAGGAACATTAGAGCAGGCAGTAGAAACCCAAAGTATTAACCTGAAAATTAGCACAACATGTCCACTTTAACATACAATATATATTTAAAATTGATTAATAATGCATTTCTTTCCAAAGTGCCCAAAGCACAATCAGGATATGCCTAATGGTGAAAGATCACATTTAATGGAAAGTCATTACATAATTAAATTAAATTGAAAATGTACATTTTCATTGGTCAGCAATCCCATAACACATCAGTTTTTTAATAATTTATCATGTCAGCTGCTCTATCTCAGTCTGTAATATGGATACAGCTGAAATTCTGATTGTGAGTAATTCCTGATTTTATTTTTAAGATTGGTTGCAGTCGATTTGATCCAGATGGAATTTTATTTCTGTTATATATATATATATATATATATATATATATATATATATATATATATATATATATATATATATATATATATATATATATATATATATATATAAAAGATACGTCTTCTCGCCAAACAGGTTCCTGATTAGACTAACAAGTACGTTTTGTGGAGGGGTTGTCGCAGACCATACACTTTGTGCAGCTTGGGTTTCTTAAATCCATTTTTCTGTGATCAAACTTCATCTTAAAACCATTTTTCTTCAAATAAACCACAGATTCCCTGTTTCTTAACAATCAAGGACCAGAGTCAAAACAAAAAATGTGTCATATATAAGATCTATTTATTATGTTGACTTTATTCACTGTATAAACTTCTCAAACCAGGCCAGTACCATTGATGTCTTCCGTTCGGCGTCTTGTTTCAAACATAAGATGCGCTGGTTTATTCTTTCTCTGAGCTACATATCCCCATCCCGCACACGAGAGCCAATTTCATGACTCTCATTAAGTCATAGTCGTCCCCTTTGAACATGGTTAATCATGCATTGGGCGCCAAGAGGATGGAAATTAGGAAGCATGAACACACACATGCAGAAACATGTCAAGGCACTGGGGATTGTTTATTTAAAGTACGCAGACACATAAACGCTGATATGAGTTTTGAGCTGGCAGCTGTTTTTGTATAATCGCTGTTAGGCCCTTCAGTCATTTCTTGTGTTGCGCATTTGTGGATGTGTCTTCTTTCCCTGGACATTAGACAACCCTGCTATTTTTGTTTCAAGTGATTCGTGTGTGTGCTTGTGGCACCCAAGGCATTAATTTACCCCTGTAGGTCAAACAACAATTTGCTGTCAAACGATACATGGTCTTGCAATGTGGGTGTTCGTGTGTGTGTGTTCGTGTGTGTGTGTTCGTGTGTGTGTGTGTGTGTGTGTGTGTGTGTGAGTGTGTGTGTGTGTGTGTGTGTGTGTGTAGACATGTTGGTATGAAGCCAGATGACTAGAAGGGACAGTGGTTCATTAAACTCACGCAGGGCATTGAGATCACATACACACAACTTCAATATACAGTAGAGAGCATATTAAATCAAGCACACATCAAGATGTCTCACAAGCTCACACACATGCAAGAGGAAACACAGACACACTCAGAGCAGGGTGGTCTAACTGGGCCTCCGGTGATTCAGGACAGATTCAGGACACTTTGGGTTCATTAGTCAAACCAAAGTAGGACAGATACCTTTAGAACTTAACTCCTCTCTTCCTCCTCGTTCCTACTAAGTCTCTCTTTCTGTTTTCTTTCCTCTTTTGACCTCCTCCTTCCTTTTTCTCCCACTCTCCTTCTCCCCTCATCTGTATGATCTTTTCACTTTTTTTTTTTCAAAGTTTCCTTTTCATCTGCTGGAAACATAAGGCCATCTGTAGCAATTCTAGCCCTCTCTTTGTTCTCTCCATCTCTATCCCCTCTGATAACTCTCCCTCTCACTTTCGCTCTCCCTCTGCCTGTGAGATACAGCAGTGTGGACGCAGATACAAGCTGTGAGCTTGATCTGAGACAATTTGCTGCAACATTAATGAAAGCATAAACTCGTATGAATATTGATGAGCTATTCTTTTGGAATCTTCACATTCCGGATGGCCCAGAGGCAAAATAGTAAGACACACACTCACACTTACCCACGTACACACAACACAAAGAAGGAATATTTCACTGACAAATATTGCAAATGAATATTCAGTGACGACATGAAATCTGAAATTGTCTGGGTGTCTTATGATTTCCCCCTCTGAGCAACTCCTTAACCCACAGACACGCACACTTCTGTGTTTCATATGTTTCTGTTTGTTTCATTTGTCCAAGAAAAACATTTTATATGTAGAATATTTTTCAGCTCATGTGTCTAATATTGCCTGTGTGCTTCTGTGTGGGTGGCTAAAGTTGAATGTTGGAGGGTCAGAAAAACCAAAGTACACATTGTTTCATTCCAGTCCATGTGTATATGAATTCCACTCATATTATTTGTTAAAGGAATAGTTTGACATTGTGGGAAGTGCATCTTCATGCCTGTTTGTACAATATGAAGCTGCACAAAGACAAGCTAACGAGGTGGAAATAGCTAACCTAGCCTCTGTCCAAAGTGATGTCATATCAATTCTTGAAAGGTATTGCAGGCAACACCCTGCTGTTAAAAACAGCCTCACTTCACTGGTAGAAGTGAGGCTGTTTTGAGATTGTGTCGAGCCAATTAAGAGTCAGTAGTATTTCCATTCATGTTCACATAATTCACATGTTGTTTTTCCCATCCATCCAAAGATGCACTTTATGGTATCATACTGAAATCAACTTTTAATATCTTGTAAACAAGCTTATTGTTTGATCTCAATTCAAACCTGATTTATTTTTTTCCTCATTATTATTATTGACCCTCTTTGTCAGTGTTTCGGTTAATTTAGTAAAAAATAATACATTTTAAGATTAAGAGATAACAATGAAGCACCAAAGTATGGTTTACATTTTGTACTACCTTGTCATTTGCAATCACCTTCCTCATTTTAAATGCTGAAAACGGTAAGAAAAGAAATGTTATTTGTGACAGCAGGGCAGTGTGTCTCAGCAGGTGCGTGTAAGTGTTCAAAAATAAACTGGAGGTCGCAGGATTTAGTGAGAAGAATGGAGTTAACAAATTAAGTTTAAAAGAAGCAGCTCACCAAATGTATAGATACTATTATAGTATATTATATATATATACTGTATTAGATTCACCATTGTTTCTGAATCTGTCCAAGAAATGTAATGCAGCACCTCAGCTGTTACTGACACCATGAAATGCAATATAAGTAATATCTGGTTGGGATATAAAATAAATGATTGAAGAACTCACATGAACTTGTATGTATGGAAGAGTAGATTACGGCATGCAACGTAATTTTTTTCATGTTTTTTTTTCTATTTTTAATTTTAAAAAAAGAGAACTTTAAGTTATGTTATCTATTATCCACTTACTTTTCTAGATATTTTAGGTTTTGGCCTTGGTATCATTTCAGTATTAGTACCAGCATCGCTAGTAATAATTAACACTTTATATCGTGTTTGGATAAACTGAGCAAAAAGCAAAGTGGAAAAACAGCAAGTTGTGTGCGAGAGTATTTCTTGGTGAGATCAGTGACCCCCTGGAGTCTTGTGATTGTGAGGTTTCCATTACATCATACAAACAAGAATAATCAAGCAGAAGGGCCCCTCACATTATCTGTGAAAGAAGTGTGCATGTGTGTCGGTGGGTTTTCTGTGTTTGTGTGCATTTCTGTTTGACTGAGGTTGTGAGTGTGGGAAACAGTTTTTCTGTGCTACGGGCTATTTATGCCTTCACAAACCACATTTGTCAAACTTTTTCTTAAACTCCAGGGCAGTCTCATCAAAAATCAAATGTGGGTCTAGTTTGTTTTCATGAAAGATAACAAGACCCAGACGGTGCAAAGTAATACTGTTTACACATGGTGTGTATTTAATAACCTCATAAGATGAGAGGCGGTTAACTGCAGCTGAAATGTTAGCTGTGATTTTTCTGTTGTTCTGGCCCTGTTCTAGGAACTTCAGGGGCTTTTAATGAACTTTCATAAACAGTGCTTCTCAAACTTTCACAAACCTTTGTGCATGATTGTGTATGTGACTCAGTGTCTTTGTGTTTTCCATTGGTTCCCACAGTTTTCTTTCCTCAGCGCTTTTCGGGGATACAATGAGGATAATTAATCATAGAATAAATCTTTTCTTTCCATCTCTGTCTTTGCATTCTTTTCTCATTCTTCCTCTTACGTCAATACTGTTATATGCACATAAACCTATTCTCTTTCATATCCTTTGTTGTCCTCTCTTTGTGTCATCCCTTTGCCTCTCGCCTCATCCTGTGTTCTCTCTGCTGCTGTGTTTCATAAGTAGGGAGAGAGACAGGCAGACAGATAGTCAGTGCTGGACTCTCAAGGCCCTCAGGTACTCAGAGATATGAGACATGACACTTTCTGCACTCACTGATATCGCACCTAAGCTATAGAGCCACACACACAAACCCATGTCTGCACACATGTACACACACACCTTCATATGCAGCACATTCACCATGTCTACCAGACAAGACAGTTGACAGATAGAGCCCAAGGGGCCACGAAGGACGGAGATCTTTCCTTCTCTCAGTCCTTTCCTCTCTCTTTGTACATGTCGACGTGTCCCTCTGAGCAATTCGATATCGAGCTACTTATTTACCTCCGCCAAGGTTGTGTTTTTGATTCGGTTTGTCTGTCTGTGAGCATTATTACAGAAAAACGACTGGCCAGATTTTTCTGAAACTGGATTTAAGGATACAGCATGGGCCAAGGAAGAACCCATTACATTTTGGAGTGGATCCAATTCACGTTGCGAATAAACAAATAATTTTTCAGAAAAAAAAAAAAAAATAGTTCACAATCATATTTTCTGGCCCACCTGATCCGCTTCCTTTGATTTTTGTTGTCACACAAATACTGGAAACTGCTATCAATATGTTGTTTAAAACACGACACATCTTTGTGGCATTTATGTTGTTCCCACATTAGAGCTCATAAGAAGGAACGCCTTTCCAAATCTCTCCTAATGCCTTTCTACTTTTACTTGGGAGGTAACGAACATAATCACAATAATTTTAACTTATTGTAAGTATTTAATGGTATATTTGTAATTTACACTCACCGGCCAATTTATTATGTTCACCTGTTCAACTGCTCCTTGACGCAAACTAATCAGCCAATCACATGGCAGCAACCCAATGCATTCAGACATGTAGACATGGTGAAGACGACCTGCTGAAGTTCAAAGCGAGCATCAGAATGGAGTAGAAAGGTGATTTAAGTGACTTTAACATGACATGGTTGTTGGTGTCAGACAGGCTGGTCTGAGTATTTCAGGAACTGCTGATCTACTGGGATTTTAAGGCACAACCATCTGTATAGTTTACAGAGAATGGTCCGTAAAAGGGGAAATATCCAGTGAGCAGCAGTTCTCTGGGTGAAAATGCCTTGTTGATGCCAGAGGTCAGAGAATAATGGCCAGACTGGTTCAAGATAGAAAGGCAACAGTAACTCAGATAACCGTCTAATTAAGGTCTGCAGAAGAGCATCTCTGAACACACAACATGTTCAACCTTGAAGCAGATGGGCTACAGCAGCAGAAGACCATACTGTCCACTTTATTAGATACACACACACACTTCACCTAATGAAGTGGTCGGTGAGTGTATTTATTAATCCATCATGCCCCTTTTTCTATGCTTCAGAGAGATTTAAAAAAAAATATATATATTTTCTGGCTGCTTGACTTCTGATTTCTGCTCAGATATGGTTGCATTATTTTGCCAAACCAGATGGGATTGACTCATTTTGACACAGCAGATAACAATTGTGTCAATTTGTGCACGCTATTTTCACATTTGGATGAATAGAACACAATTTGTGTTTTCCAGGTCCTGAAAAATGATTTAATTCTTGTTTAGCTCAGATTTGTATTTTCAGCTGCTGCACTGTGGCTCTCTGCAGATAATCTTCCCAGTGAGGTTGGTTGGTCTGTGGCCACCCTAACTGCTACGAAATAAGCAGTGATTTAAATACTGCCTTTTAACAAGGCTAAAAATGGGACACAGTGCAGAAACAATGACAATACCAATGTAGAATGTAGGCTAATGATCTCTGTGGCTTTTATATGAGAAAAGATTCAATTATTCAGAACAAAAATAGTTCATTAAAACATAATTAGAACAAAATAACTTTTGCAAACTCATTTTCCGTGTCCAACCTCATTTGGAAAATGTGTCTCATTTGGAAAAATGATGTCTTTCTGGATTCTTTCCAGAAGCTGTACAGCGGCAATCCTGGTCAGCTTATCCTAGAATAGTTTGTGTTTATAGACACACAATTCTACCACCATTCTACCATGACTCTCTGCTAAAAAAGATGGTTGCTTTTAATAATTTATGCTGATGATAGGGAGACTGCATTCTTCCTTTGGTGAATCAATGTTTGGTTGTGTGCCAGTGGCTGGCTGCTCTGGGTCATCTGATGGTATGCCACTCTGTAGCATCTGTCTTAAACAATCGAAGAGTCATGGACAGGTATGTGTGTTTATAGGGGTTTTTGTTAAATCCATAGTCATAATCATTTATATTTATAAAGCTCCTGTAGTTTTTGCAGCTCTCATAACATGTTAATTCTCTCCTTTTTCTTGTATTTAAGGAAGGGAAAGTGTAAGGACAAATTGAGACATCAACAACAGACGGCTGCACAGCTGGATCACCTGTCAGTGGCTTTAACTGCTCTGGCATTTCTATTTATACAGATAATGTGATACACTGCCCAAATAATGAGGGATCATTTATGCATTTATTTCCACCCACACAAATAAAGAGAATGGGGACTAGTAGCCTGTGCATATTGTCCCTTACTGTTTGACAAGCAACCACTAATGGACTTTAAACATGTGTGTAGACTGCGTACAGAACAGTCAAAAGAGTTTAGAGTGTTTCATATGTTCATAGAGTTTCACTCTGTTTAACTGCCATTCATCAATAATGTTTCCAATAGGCGTGCTTGTTCAGTTGTAAGCACAGTAAAATTGACAGCACCTTTTTAGGGGAAGCTCAGTACTGTGGGATGAATCAATACTAGGCTTTGATACAGTAAAATTACTGTTTTCTCATATAAAATGAGATGGTGTAAGGATTCCTGGATAAAAATCAAGGACTATATCAAAGTGAAAATATACAGTAGAATCTTAAGGGTTTTGCACATTTATTCCCCTTGGGATGGGCTGATAGCCAGTTCCATTTTGGATCCAGAGAAGACTGGCAGACTGCCTTAAACATTGTTAAAGTAAGAACTTGTGGCATTGTTGATAAGTTGAGAAAGACAAATTTTCCTCCCTAGCCTTGTGCTGATGTTACACCATATTCAGGGACTAATCCAACGTTGACCTGTCAGAGGTCATGGTTACCCAGGGTCCTTGAAATCCTTGGAGGTCTGTGAATTTGACTGAAGAAGATCAACGCCTTGAAAGTTTAAATAGACATGTGTAATTGAAGATTTATATATTTTGTGCAAGAATAGAAATGGAAGTTCTTTTGATATTGTCTCTTACTAAACATCAGCAGTTACGTTGTTGTTTTTCTCATCTCCTGACTTGAAAGGGCAAAGGTCAAGTGCCTCTCTCTCTTTTTAATTATTGTCTGTGAGCTTCTGTAAAGACTGCTAGCTCTCATCATTAAAATTCTCACTGTTATAACGGTTATTAACCTTGATCTGTGTCTCAAACTATGCCCTGTTGGGTCCTTGAATTTGAGGGAACTGCCACTGGAAAATCCTTGAATTTGATGTTTTTGAGAAAGTGCAGGAACCCTGATGAAGTGCAATGTGCATGCAGTAAAATGTGCAATTTATTAGTTGATGCTTACAAAATGATAAAGTAGAATTAATAAAAATTTTCGCCATGTTGTTTATCACTTAACCTTCTACAGCTAAAGCAGCTGGAGCACAGCCCTTCAGTCAAGAGGGAACTCTGTTTTCTCTCAAAGTAAAAGCAATATGAGTCATGACAGGGGCAACGAATGTCACGGACTGGGTTAATGGATATTCTTGTAACCAAGAGATGTTTTTATTACTCAGCAAGCAAACTACTGAAAGATTCAGTAATGGATTCCAAACGATTACGATTCAATAAGTGTTTCTGAACTATATTTATTTATCCAAACATTTTCTTTCCTCTTGCAGCATCTGCACAGATACTTTGGATTTTATTTGCGTAAGGTTATGTGAGATCTTTTTTGGCTGCAACCTACAATGGAGTTAAAAGATACAATTTCATAATTAAAGTTTTTATTTAAACAATTTCTCCGAAAGAAATAGTCTCTATAAAAACTGTTGACATTGTCTTTTGTATTAATTGCCCGTACAATGATCTGGAGCTAACTGATGAATTGGGGCTTGTTTGCGTTTGTGAATCAAGGTGCAGGCTCATCCTGTCTCTCAAGCCCACAGTGGGAGCTCACAGGACATGCTCACTTAGCTGTGACAAACAGGTACTTGGTAATTTCATGACCCGAGGTGCTGACGCAGCAGAGGCGCAGCGGGGGCACAGATGTGAAATGGGCTGAATTAGGAAGAATTAATTGTAGGTGTGTTAGAAGTTGGCAACAGCCATAGCCAATCAAATCAGCTAATCTTATTTTCTTTAAAAGCACCGTGCTCCCTGTCATGGGACACTGACAGATGCATAATGGAGAAGGGAATCGAGGCCAACTTCACCCAAGAGGAAACCGATGTTTTGTTTAGGAGGTCACCAAAGAAAGACGAAGGAGAAAGAATCAGTTCGCTAGTGCAAGGGCGCTGCATTTTATATGAACAAGCACAAAAATATGGCGTTTACTGTTGGTAGCAAAAAGTTAATCTGTACCACTTTTGTGGCAATGCAGTGTAACTTCAAGAATACTGTAGGGCGATACATCACTCAGCAGCTGTGAAAAGAAGCCTCTTCACTTGTATGCAACAAAAATGTAAAAAAAAAAAATCACTAATGCTACTGAATATATTGTTGTGTAGTAGAAGCTAATAATGAATATGACCAAAATGGGTGACGTTCAAACGGAATATTTACTCTCCAATATGCTGCAGTTTTACTAAAAAGAATACAGAAAAATAAAAAAATCTTGTGTTCGCATCGTCATGCTATTTTTTCTAGCAACAACTCAACAGAACCCAAACAAAACCACAGGCAATATTTTCTTGCATATTTAATGTACATAGTATAAATAGCATGTTTTAACATGGCCTTTTATACTATTTTAAACTAAACGTAAATTACATTTAGTTACGTTAAACCTGAGTTCAAATTAAACAATTCACAACAAATATAAAAAGTTTTAAAGATAAATATATATTTCTCAGACATTGGAAGGTGATGTAAACTGCAAGCAAAGCAAAATAAGTTCAGACAAAATGGGACATTTTGCTATTGCCTACTATCAATCACATTTTACCATATTTAGCAGTGCCACATTGTACTCTGAACATTGAACAGCTGGTGATAAATATCTTGCTTGCGTGTATCATGGGAGAACTCTGTCTCTCTCCTTTTCTCTCTGTCTTGTTGAGTGGAGTGTGGGTGCAGGCGGGCAGTCAGTTGTATTCACGGTGATGACACAGGTGGCAGCTGCGACATTATCATCAAGCCTCCCAGATATCTGAAGAAAAATCTACTTATTTCTTTCGTCTTCTCTTCTACTTTTCTCTTCATCCTTCATTTTTCAATCTCTGGTTTTCTCCCACACCCGCACCTTTTAGACTTCCTGTATTGTTTCAGCTCTCCTGGGCTGTCACACAGAACAAGAAGAGAAACTGGGAAAGCAGCTTATCGGCTGCGCCAACTGACAGGGGGGTAGTTGTGTGTGCGTGTGAGAAGTGGGCTTGGTGCATACTTTGCTTGTGTGCATACTTGTGTGTTTGTGTGTGTACTTGCTGCAGTGTGAGCACATAAATTGCATGGGTGTGTATCAGTATTTGTAATCAGTCGGTGCACGTGTGTGTGCTGCTTCGTCTGGGGGAGGCTTTGATATGCACAGACAGAGAAAAAGACTTTTGGCTCCCATCAGCTTCATGCTCCATCAGTGCTCACCAATGTGTTACAAACCCCACTGCTCTCTCACACACACACATATACAGTACACACACAGCCTGTATATGTAGATGTACACATCTTTGTGAAGATGTTTACAGTCACACACAGGCATCACTAGTGCTACACTTCCTGAGCTCTCCCTCATGATGTATCACTCTGACAGTCTTACCACACTGTCATAACTACAGTCTCCGTTGTTTCCCTCACTGTCAGGCTGTCGATCTGTCCTATCAAACTCAAGCTGTCAGTCCCCATACTTTATTGTTGTCTTCGAGACTCATATATTTGTTTGGCCACAACATCTTATCATTGATCAGACGGAAACGAGGAAGTATATTATAGCAGAGAGTAAACAGATGCAAAGTCACACACTGAGAGGACTGTTCCAGCTTGCAGCCTTTGAATCAGAAAACTATCCCTCTCATACAGCTGGCTGGTCAGCGTTCCAATCTGCTTTACTTCTTTTCTCAAATATCAGCATCCAAATAAGCCTGTTGTCACAGGCATTTTGGGAATTTGAAAGCAACAATAAGTCTAATCTCTTGAAACAGATTCTGCACATGGATGCATACTTTTGTATCAGAAGCAACCTGGTTTCCATTTGTAGTCAGTTTGTGGTCCGAGTATAATTGACCGATCATGTTTGAGCGGGCTTTGGTCGACTGCCGGCAAAAATTTTGAATGCAACCTTGGATACCATGATCTATTGTCTAATGATGATTTACCTTTTCAGTAGCTTAGCTAACTTACTAACTGACTACTTGTGAAACAATCCAGTTGTAGACGCTGGCTCTCAATTCTTACATCTGAAGTTGCTGATCAACTGTAAACATTGACTGGCATACAGAAGTCTACAGAACACATGGACTATTTAAAGTATATTATTTATCTGTTCAAAAGAGTTTAAGGCATTTGCAGAAGAGTTGTTGTATGCTTTAGCTAACTGGCCACTTTGAACTGAGGGTCATAATTCCTAAGTTTGAAATACACAATTTCCATTATTAGAGAAAAGGTCAACCATGCAAAAGAGTTTCATAGTATATATAAATTAACTGCACTGTAGACATTACAGTCTCCCATTCCAAATAAATATTTAATAGTAACAATTGTAGATTCAAGTTGCATTATGTGGCATGGTGGATGTGTGTGCCTGGGTACTGCAGAGCAGAAGGCAAGAGGACAGATTTGTAGATTTGGTGTGGTAGGGTTGTAAAGAAGGCAGAGAGCATTAGGTTGTAATCGTGGAGGGGAGAAGTACAGGCTTGCAGTCCATTTGAGAGATATCTGAGTAGCAGAAGTTTTTCGAGTGAGAGGATGGGTCTGGTGTCCAGGGGAAATGACACAAGACAGCAGAGTTTTGGATGAGTTGGACGTTTCTTTGTGAGTTTTCCCAGAACTCAAAAGAAGATGCAGTTACAGTATTCTATAGCCAGAAGATGTTTTGAGAGTATAAACTTGCAGTTCTTGAGATTTTTATTATGTGTTACTGAAAAGAAGTGCATTGTTAGATAGTAACAGTGAAACTAAATAAAATAACATGTTCAGATTTAATCTGTCATGGCTTGACAGGGAGCCAAAACAAAATGTATGACCACAGATTTGAAAGAGTTGGAGAGACATGAAATAACCAGAGTTGAAAAGTTTAAAGAAGTTGCATAGACTTGCAATAAAATGTTTGGGTGTGCAAAAGTCAGTGATTAATGGGCATGCATGCAGGCAATTTGAGGGTTACAGTGGAAGCCTTGGGCAAAGCGCGGGACAGGACAGATTTCCTGCCCCCGCAGCCTGGAGGGTGAGACTGCTGGAAGAAGGAGAAGCCAGCCAACAGTGATAGCCTGATTACGTTGGAATAATCCCATGTATACTGCCAGGTCTCAGCTAGACAAGAATATCAAGCCAAAGGAATGTACACTGACAAGAGTTCAGCTCTCGGTGTGGCCAGGGCTCCTTATTGTGAGGATAACCCTCAGTAAACAATACTGTCAGCATAATTGGATGTTCAGATAGACCTTGCAGTGCCAGTTTAAGGTATTTAGTGAACATTGGGAAAATTTCTGAAATGTAGTATATCAGCAGAAGGTTAGCAGTGATGAAGCAGTACATAGTAATCCAGAGGAATAGTTGTATGCACATGGTGAGCAATAGTGACAGCTTACAGGAACATATTAGGTGGAGAGTAATGCTGAGCATAGATCACAGCTTCTGCAATAATTAGACAGCACCAGCAGGGACCATGTTGACACCTGCGGGAGCAGCCAGGTGCAGCAATCAATCCAGTTACAGTTGAAGTGCACAAGGAGGGGTAGTTAGTTTGGCATCACCAGACTAAAGCTTCATTTATGCTCCTTTTACACACAAAAATAGATGTGTCTATTTCGAACAATGTAACTGCTACTAGCCTCATACGTCCATGTGTCCTTTGTTTTTTCATGGATGCTAAATAGTACATCCACTAGAGGGCAGCGCAGCTCATGGTCATTCTGATACTAAACACGGCGAGGGTGGAAGAGGGTGTAATCTTAAGCCTCTTGAGGCATAAGCAGAGGGTACACCCAGAAGGCTTTGTCCATGTCCGTATATGTGTCTAACAATAAGCATAAATTTTCTTATTTGGAAATTTGGAAACCTCTCAGGTCATTTTGTGATTCCAAGGGACAGTATCTACAGGCACGGATGAAAATGCCTCTTGATAGACCGTTTGATCTGAGGTTTGCGGTCCTTGTGCGTAATGCTGGATATCCATCATCTTTTCAAACCCGTCCCAGATAACATTAACTGTTGTGATTATAGAAACCTGTGTGAATACGAAAAGTACCGAACGAAACTACACCACTAAACCTGCTCAAGGTCATGGGGGTTTGGATAGCCTTCCAGCACTCATCGGGTTAGGTAGGTAACTCCTGGTCACGGTGCCAATCTATCACAGGGCTAACACACGTTGACAGACGAACACATTCACACCTACAGGCCATGTAGAGTTTCCAATTCATCTGACCTGCATGCCTTTGGATAAGAAAGCAGATAAGACATGGCACCACTCACACTCCTGTGGATCCAAATGATGCATCTTCTAATTGTAAAAGGCAGTTAAAGTAGCCAGTTGGACTAATGTGTGTCTCATATAATTGAGTAGGAATTAAAAATTAAAGAAAAGCAATAATGGGGGAGAGAGGGCAAAATGGTATGACTAGATAAAGGGCAGGATATGGGGATGCTTGTCCATTTTGGTTAATTGATTCAACAGTAAAGGTGCATATTGGATTGCAATAGGCAGTTTTTATGTTCAGGGTGACATGGATACATGGATGTTTGAGGCTTAATGGGTAATTGTGTTGTAGATAATTAAGTTTTTATGACTTAAATTAGGCATTAAATCAGGCAGACAATCCCATTGAGCCAAAATGAGCAGCAGCACGTGACAAGCATTTCATTCCCAGCAATTCTTTAAAAATAGAAGTTGTGCTGTTGGTAAACAAAAGTTGAATGAGTGTTATACCTCCAGAGATGATGGGGTACACATGCTGCAGCAGACAGAATCAAATATATGTTGTGACTGACTTTTTAGTGGGGTTTCACTAGGAAATGAGGATGATTCTTTCTTTGGATACCAATTGGAGCCTTGACACTGATGCTGTTGACACATTAGTTGCTCTTGATTGGTTCATGTCTCCACCATGTAGCTTTCAATTGAATGACTCCAATGGTTTCTCTTACTTATATTGATGCAACATGTCTTACAGTTCACTGCATCACCAACTTTCGCTCTCTAATTATCTCTCTCTTTCATCTTCTGTAACTTTAGGTCGGTGCTGTCACGTTTATTCTCACTCTGTCCCACATTGTGCCCCTCATCCATCTGATGTCCCATTGCTGTCCTCACCTATTCTCCTCTCTTCTTTTGTTTTGTTACCTCACTATTACCTGTGTCACCCCCTCCTTTTTATTTCGTCGACCCGCTCTTTTCTCCTTATGTTATTTGTCTATTCTTTCAGTCTTTTATCCCAGTTTCTTTCACCTTTTCTTCCTCTCTTCTTTGTCTTTCCTCCTCTCTTTTATTCTGGCTCCAATCTCTCCTTCTCTCCGTTATCTCTCATTTCTTTCCCTACTCTTTACTCCTTCTCTCACCTTCTTCTTTACATCCCACTCCTCCTTCTTGTAGTTCTGGGCAATGTTCACCAAGCATATTGGCACAGGCTGGTGGTCGATGAGTTTCGCCATGATTACACACACGCACACACACACACATGCGTATGTGCATGCACACACAGACCTGTTGGGGATGATGGTTGGTGAGCAATGCCAGACTCTCAGCATCTATGCCCATCAGAGCTGCTCAAGAAACCTCATTAGGCCTCCTGGCCACAGCATGGCACTGGCTTCGATAGTTGCCAGCCTGCCTTTTTCACTCTGGCAGGAATTGTATGTCCAGGGGCCATACACTTCTCAACACCAACAATCGTAAGTAGTGCCTAAGAATCACGTATCAGACCTAAGTTCAGCAACTCCAGTCTTCAGCGCTGATCACATTGGACGCCTCTAAACTGAGGTGAACTGTGAAGGCTCCCACCCCTGCAGCGTTTGTCTAGGTCTACCCGTGACGTTTTGTCAGTGAGAGGCATCTTGTTGTTGCTAGGCATTGTGTATCAGCTGTCAATCAGTTCTATGCCTGCAATATACACATAGTTGCTGTCAAGAACGGAAGCAGAAAATTTAGCTTAAACCCAAAACGGCCCACGAGTGTACCTTTAAAGGTTCCTATTATGCTAATTTTCAGGTTGATAATAGTATTTTTGGTTTCTATTACAACATGTTTACATGCTCAAATAAATAATTTTCTCATACTGCCCTTGGCTGCCTTAGGTCAATGCAGTTGGGACATGACTGTAACAGCACTGTAGTGGCACTTTCTGCCGTAAGTAATTACCAGTAAAAGCTTCTAAACCAAAAACTACACAGTGGAACAAGTTCCAGCAGGAATGTGAAATCGGGGACAAATTTACAACGTCGCCAACCAAGATTATGTAAATACTGCAGTACTTTTCCTTGAGCAGATGGCCATATATTGGAACACGGCACAAACTGACAGTTCAAGCCTAGTGTAGAAGAAACAGTTCTTCTAAAAGTTCAGAACAATTAGGAAAGCTGAGGTTTTTGCTCCCAGGGAATTTCTTTTACATACTTTTACCACGTTATTTGAAACTTGGGCCATGTTTAGTTTGAACATCCGAGACAGTTAAAATAACAACAAGCATAATGGATAAGCTGTCTGTGATGATGATGAAGTACCTTCAGATGGATAACAATCAGAGCTACTTGGCGTTTCTCCTTTGTTTTGTTGTTGACAGTTAACTTAATGTTAAGTTAAAATGGTTGTAGATCATTTGCTAAATGTGAATTCAGGACCACAGGTTGCTAAAGTTCAATTTAGTCTTGCTAGGTAACATTGGCATCATTTGTTCAATTTGTTTTAGAAAGGACAATGGTTAATTACTGCTCTCAAAGTCACTAAAAGTCATCAGAGGACATGATGGACTAATTTGCATTATGATTATACAGTATCCTGCTCTCCCCAGGTGCTTAGCAGAGAACCGGGCTATGCTGTGTGCATAGAGTGCTTTGAATCTGAATTCCTTGGACCTGACAAGAAAGCAAAATTAGATTTGTGTGCACAAAAACATCACTT
This sequence comes from Centropristis striata, assembly GCF_030273125.1. Taxonomy (NCBI): domain Eukaryota; kingdom Metazoa; phylum Chordata; class Actinopteri; order Perciformes; family Serranidae; genus Centropristis; species Centropristis striata. Next base: position 19,924,107 of record NC_081523.1, read on the forward strand.
TCTTGTAAAAACAGTGACAATCTGGTATATCACAGAGAAAAGCACCACCAGTTATTGTGCCCATCAAGTATTTACAGTAACCTTCAATGGTTCAAAAAGAGTCTTCATGTCACCCCCAAGTGTGTTTAAACATGTGGGAGTGCATGTGATGATTTATGGGCTGTATATATATCGTTATTAGATTTGAAACTTTTCCTCCAGGCTATTGCTGTAAATAAGTTTGTTTTCTTTTCCGAATTTCTTTGTAGTGGAATAGGCAAGAGATGACTCAGTCTGAGACATTGTAATATATTCAGGCCTTCAGCCACATTGATATGCAGAGGAGATGCCCTGTCTGAGGTATTGTAAGTCTAAATATTTATCGAGTTACAGACACACACAACCCTGTTTGATACTTGTGGGTTGCAGCAGGTTACGGTGTTTGGCTGCAGTTACTCAATATAACATCAGCCTAATGTCGATAATTTTTGCAGTAGTGCAGTGACAGGACTGAAGATTGGGAGCATTGTGAGCTGATTAGCTGTGCAGTGCATCACATTAGTGTCCTCCCTTTCGGTGTGTGCCTCCAGCAAGAAGGTCCAGGATGTGACATCCAGCCAGCTGGTTTGCAGTTTGCTGCAGTGTGGGCTGGATTGACAGCTGGGGCGACGTAAGCTCAATTTTGGTCTTACCCGTCTTTCTTCATCATTTCAGGTCCAACCCCACCCCAACTGTCACCACCCAAAAAAAAAGAGAAAAAAAACGTAACACTCCTCCTCTGTCTCAGGCCGCAGTAGTGTACCATCAGTCCTCCAGCTGTCAGGGTCTATTCAGTCCTTCCTGCCCCTGGCATGCCTAAGCACCAAGTTACATAACCAAAAAAGAGTGAAGAAGGGACAAAAAAGGAAGGACAGACCGGTGGAGAAGGTGAAAGTTGAGAGAAAAAGCGAGGTCAATAGGGGGAAAGTAAGTGAAAGGGAGACGAGGGAAGGAAAGAAGACAGGAAGGGGACCAGACTAGGTGGCCCTGTTTGCAGTTGCTGGACTCACATATTCAGTATATTTTAACAAGGGTCCTGTTCAGGCTGTCGGATATCAACCTGCCTACTTTTAACAGTAACCACACAGTTAAACAATAATCCTGTTAATGTTTATTGAAAAGAAAAGAAAATACTAACTGGACTAAGTACACACTAGCTGGGACATTAAAAAATACTGAATAGAAATGCCATCATTTCGATAAAGTCCTGAAATTACGCAAGAAAAAAAAAAGCTTGGCTACAGGACAAAAAAAACAAAACGTGACATTGAAAACAGATTTAGTGAAAACGTTAAGATGTACATAAAGCATGTGCCATGTTTCTCTCAGAGTACTGGGGGTGACATGGACCTTAGCTGCTTTAGGAACTCGAATTGCAGTCAACACAAACCCCAGCAAAGAGGATCTGATCTAGTATCGCCCCAACTCACTGCCAGATCAGGAATTTACCCTTGCATAGGGTTTGTGCTAGTTAAATTCTTGTTGTGCTTGTTCGAGGTCCGCTGGGGTGAGCCAGCTAACTAATTCTTGTCTCATTTGTGGCCTGATAAACAAAGAGAGAGCGAGAGCAGGGCAAGGGGAATGAAAAATGTCATATTTATATAAGTTTGCACCCTCTTCTTGCGATGGTATAATGGTTTTCCAACTGTAAAGTTTGTGCCACCAACTGCTTCTACTACTGATAAACCATCTCCCTATAATCACATATCATTAGTGGATGCAAACAAGCATTTTTCTTCTGCGGATTTTCTTGAAATTCGATCAAAAATTTGTGATACATTTGGATGAAAACTTGTCTGCCAAAAGTAAATACAGTACATTGGCTAAACCTATTAAATGTGCAGTTCTATTATTATAACCTACTTATTTGCTTTAATTGCAGACAAAGTAATTGACCACAACTTATGCAATATGCAAAGCTCATTCATGTCTCAGCCTTATTTTTCAGTCTTTTCGGGCCCTCCAGTATTAATTCTGACCCCTAATGTTATTTACTTGTTTTGTCCTGTCCTCTCCTGTTCCTACTTTTGTTAAATTGCTGTCCTGATCTGTAGCAGATTTAGTGCTACTATATTTTCTGAATTTTAATGTTCTCCCTGTATCATATAATATAAGTTTAATTTCACATAAAAACCAGAGAGAGAGGTGAAGTGGAGAGTGAGTCAGCGGTTAGAAAATTGGGAGAGTCGTATAGGGAGATGGTGAGGAGAGGCAGGGAATAGAGGGGAGATGAAAATGGAAGACTAGAACAAAGTCAAAATGAAGAGAGAGAGAGAGCTACAGGTTGTGCAAGAGACTGACTTCCTATGGGGGTTGTGTATTGATGAAAACCTACAAGTTCAAAGTAAAGGTATGCTGTGGCCTTGAGACACTAGACTCAGGCTGCAGTTTCACCCCTTGTTTGATTGTTTGTTGCAGGTTTATGCTGCAAAGTGCCTGTGGGAGACTCTGCTGCACAAACCTTGTCTGTGAATATTCAATGATACTTGTGGGCAAGAGCTAAGGAAATGATAGTTGAAGCATTGTGGGATTCTTGAGTGTCGACGTCATGTTTTTCAGCTTGTTTTACCTCTTTCTATGCTCCACTTTCAAAAGCAATGCCAGCTATGTTCAGCACTTGTAGCACATTATGCTTGTTTGTTTTAAGGCTTCTTCAAATGATCCTGAAGTGCTGCCTTATGCCTCACAACTTAAAAAGACTTATTTGTCTTTAAAGTCTGGATCCTGGGTTTTTCACCTCGCCAACTCTATGTTTCTGTCACTGGGCATACATTTTCAAACAAATATGAATGAGACTGTCTGTTGAGATAAAGGTAGACCGGATGAGGTAGGATGGCTTGGGCTCGCACAGCACGGTTGGAAAATGTATTTGGTGATAGTCTAAATAGGATTTTAGAGTACCATCTGTGTGGGTGTACTGCACTGTTATTGTATCCGCACTGAACACCCCGGTGTTTCACACTTTCAAAGAACCACAGGATTTCTTTGTTCACAGAGTATGTGGGTGTCAAAGAATATAAAGAATTCACATTTACAAACTTTTACCTCTCTAATCTCACTGTGAAGAGTTGGAAACTTTTGGGGTCCGATGCATTTCAGCCCCATGGCCTTCATTAAAATTAGATATGTGGGTGCAGGGATACTGAGCCAAGGTGTGCGATTGATGGCGGTTACAGTAGGAGCACTTTGCTTACATTGGGCCTGTGTTGCACCTGGCTACACTCTGTTTTCTATAATTAGTTAGTTTTAGTTTGTTTGAGGGGAAGAAAAGTCATGAAATAAATTCTCCGCCCCCTCTCTTCTCACAGTATAAAAATGACTAAGACAGGCAATAGCAAACGTTGTATAGGGATGTTTTAGTGTTTTAAGGAGCTCTTTTATGCAAACTTGGCCATTACCACATTGCTGTGTTCTTCACTGCCCAATAAAAACTAAGGTTGCAGGCGAGGGCCCCCTTAAATCACTCTGATTTACCTAGGTCTACGAGTTTGTGTGTGTGTGTGTGTGTGTGTGTGTGTGCGTGCGTGTGTATTTATAGGGCTGTGTGTGTAAGACAGACTCTAGAGTGTTTGCACACACACAGGCCGTTCTGTCACTAGAGAAGAGGCAGCCTGCTTGCCGCAGAGCGTGTACTTGAGAAAGGACACCTGAGTTTGTAAATCAGACCCTCTCTCTCTCTCTCTCTCTCTCTCTCTCTCTCTCCCTCTCTCTCTCTCTCTCTCTCTCTCTCTCTCTCTCTCTCCCTCTCTCTGCGCCTTGGTGTCTGTTCTACTGTTGTCTTCATTTTTCTTTATCTCTCTGTTTAATCAACTTCTCACTAGTTTGTCATTCCCTCCTGTCCTCTCGCTTTTTTTTTCCAAATTTGTTTACTAGACCCTCCTCATTGTGCTTTGTGACCTTTTTCTTTCTCAGTGCCTGCCCCTCTTGTGCTCTCCTACATACACCGCCCCAGCTTTACCCCAGTTTTTAGTTGCGTTTGATTCATTGTATGATTAATTTTTTTTTTTTTTTTTTTTTTCTTCTTCCGAACTTGGATCAGCAATGCCCCTTTGATATGGAGCATATGTTTCTACAACCAACTCTTTGTACTCTGCCTGGTAATTATTTCTTTCAAAGTCGTCTGCCAATTTGTATCTTACTGCTCTCGCCTTACCTTCTGTTGTTTTCTCAAATGTCTGAGGGTGGAAAACACTACAGACTGTTTTGTAAGATTAGAGATTTAGCCCTAATTAAGCCGTCCCACATAAACCTACACCGCCATAGTGGATATTCAATGCTGTGGCAATATCCTTATGTTTTTTTTCGCCCCTATGCAGGAAATTTGGCTGGAATGGAGATTCTCACTCCGCTTAATTAGATCAAGCAATCTGCAAGAAGTCTTGTAGTGTTTATACACCCATTAGAGCCCATTAGAAAGCAGAGACGCACTCCCCAAGCTCTTTAAATAAGCTGTATAGACAACGACACACTGTTTGATGTTTTGGCAGTGCGCTGTGGTGGGTTTTTTGTACATGAAAGGACATAGGGACTGAGCAGATTGTTTGGCTGTAATTCAGATTTTTGTAAAAGCCTTATTGTTGATGATATAAGCATGTCAGGAACTATTTCTGTGTACTGAATGTGGAGGATTACAAGCATCATGGACATGCAGCATGGACAGATTAAGATTTTATTAACAAATGTAAAAGTCATTCAAAGTCAGCATTTGAACAACATGATTGTGTAAGGCATAAAAGGTAAAACAAAACAAAAAAAACGTATCTTATTTATCTTTAAAGTAAGTCAAGAAAAGAAAATGGTTTTATTTCTTAATCTTTAATATCAGTATCAGGAGCAGAAAGGTTCAAAATGTTCACCGTGTTCACTTGCTGTTTTTTCTGCTCTTCTCAGGACCTTGTTTACTTATCATATTTACCCTCCACTCTATAGCGCCTCAGACTAAATTAGAGCCCAGCACAGTCACAGCTAAATCCTCATAGAATCCTTTCATACTTTGAAATGCAAAAAATGCTAGAAATAGCACCTCACAGTGAGATATTAAAAGTCTGAAGGTGTTCAGGGGCCGGAAACATTCACAAGCCATTGCACCGACAGAATTTTCCAACCGCATAGGATATTTAGTACTACTGTCTTTTTACTGCATGAAAATGACGACTTCATTAAATATAATCTATGTCCATTCATTATTAGAGGTATATACCATATACAGAAATGGTTTTAATTATTTATCTCTTGACCCAACATGTATTCTAATTAAAGCCAATACCTTAATCTAGCCCTTAATAACCAGCAGTTTAGAAAGTACTGAAGCAAATCACTAGCATGACATGATTTATGAAGCTCAGTGTACACCAGAAAACATAATAAAGGCTCCATAAACCTTTCTATAAATAGCATTTGCTGGGTGAACAGCAGGCGACTTATTTCAGTCCAGCCACCTTCTGCTTTGATACATTTTAAAGTGAGCATAATGATAGTGCTTACCTGTTAGCCTGCTAAGTCCCGCCCCCACTTTCTTAATATGAATCGGTGTGTGCATGTGTTCAGCTGAGAGGTTGCGTCCTGCTGAGAGGAGAGTTGTTTTCCCCAGACCCCCCGAGCTGACTACTTTTTCCTTACTCCTTGTGGAAATATAAAGTGCAACACTTATTGTGGATTTAAGAGATAGATGGATTTAAAATGATGCCTGTATTACACATTTTATTGACTATTTAGACAGATTAAGAATCAGGGAGCAAATGCTATACAACTGCTGCTTTTCTGCAGTGCTAATTCACAACCACACTGGGAAACAGTATGTTGACACTGGTGTGTGAAGCCTTGCATAGATGCATCTTGTATCATACACTGCCAATGCGTGTTGCCCTTAACACTCAGGAGAAAGATCGCTGTCTCATTCCCAGGTCGTCAAATTCTGACGCCTTGGGTTAGTATTTGGGCTGGAATTCTAACCAAACCATCAGTATACATAATTTAGGTTGCAGTGAAGAGGGTGACCACTAAGTTGATCTGACACAAATAAATTAACTTCTCATTTAAGTTTTTTGTTTGATGTTTAAGTGCTTTTGACAGAATTATGCATCACTGTGTCAAATGAGCATCATTTGTAAAACGCAAAGTCTCCCTTTCCAGTTTCTTTGTGATCTCCCCACTTTTTCGCTCCCTTCCCTCTCTTTAATTTGATTTCAGGTTGAAAGTATTATGAATAAAAACCGTTTCATTGAATTAGCAGTGCCACTGTTATCCTGTACTTATTCAGTTAGCTGTGTTCTGGCTAATTACATTTCTACCTCTCACACCAAATTTCTCTCGACAGCCTCGACACAGTAATTACATTATTTTTAATATCAATTTGCATGCATGCACACATGGAAACGTGATCACATTCATCACATGAAAGTACACTGGCGATTAAATAAATGTATGCATGTACACCCAGGATGCATAGAGTGTGTGCATGTAGACGCATGCTCATGCATAAGAACTGCACAAGAAAACACACACAGCCATGGTGTTGGCAAATGTCAACGCAGCTTACTCTCCCATGCGGTTTAGTGTCGGATGAAATCGTGCTACTTTAGTGAACATTGCACACTTGGTCCCTGTGTGATTTTTGGTTTGTGTGTGTGTGTGTGTGTGTGTGTGTGTGTGTGAGAGAGAGAGAGAGAGAGAGAGAGAGAGAGAGAGAGAGAGCAGAGGGACAGCAATGAGATATGTTGCATAAGGGGATGCAGTGGAGTGTGAAAGGGAACAGGTGGCTTCTGTTTCTGCCATCGAGCTTTATGTGCCATCGTTTCCATTGTGTGTGTGTGTGTGTGTGAGTGTAAAGTGTATCCCATTGCCTTGTGAGTGTAGATTTGTGCATACCTTGAGCGCACATACATGCATATGTTAAGTTTTCTTGTTTCTGTGTGTGTGTGCGTGTGTGCGTGTGTGTGCGTGTGCTTTAGTGAGCAGGGGTAGGGTTCCGGTTGGTTTAGAAACAATTAGAACAAGCTGCAGGAGCCCAGAGAGATCGTTCTCCAAATGTCACCCAATTAACAATCTATACTGAACACTCAACAGTGCTCTCTCTCATGCTGCCTGTCTCTCTGTTTGTCTCTGCCTGTCTGTCTCGCTCTCTCATTTCCTCTTGCTCAGTAAATCATTCTTGAAAGAGTGCACATCACACACTCACTGACAGACAGAGAGCCTCTTTAACATGTGCTTTTCTTGTCTTCCTCTCTCTCAGACCAGTCATCCAGGCCGGTGGTCAGGACAAGGCAGCAGCAGCAGCAGCCTGGTTTCAAGGGAGCGAAGGGTAGCGCGGGGTTCGGGGGCAGCGCTCGTAGGGGACCTCTGTAACCAGCACCTCCCCCACCACTATCCCCCTCTGCATGGCCGCCCTCCTGCGTCTGAACGACACACTGCCAGGGAGGAGCGCCACTGCCAAGGGGTCCTGGCCCCGCCCACAGCCCGCAACCCTGCTCCAAATCTGACTCAAGGCTCCTCCAACCCGTCCTTTGCCACTTCTGCAGTGCCAGCCCAAGCCTCCCTTACTACTCCAGCCCAGATTCAAGTTTCACACCCGGGCCTTAATCCAAATCAATGCCCGGGCTCCGGTTCAGCCGCTGCTAATCACACTGCAATTCCATCTCTGTCCCCCAGGCAGCCAGAGGGGGTGTCCTCCTCTTCTGAGTCCTTAACTCCAGGAGGAGGAGGAGGAGGAGGGGGTGGAGTTAGTCTGCCAGGTGGGGCGAGGAGGGGAGGAGGAGAGCACCATCCCCCTAGCCATATCCCTCGTGCAGTCGGGGCCAGCACCTCCTCAAGCCTCCACAGTCTTGCAAGCAGAGGGAGCCCCTCCCAGAGCGTCTCATCGTCCATCCAAGCCTCCCCTCCACCTCCTACTCCTTCCCCAGCCTCCTCTTCCTCCTCCTCTTCCTCCTCTATGTTTACAGGTCGCTTAGGACAACCACCTCGAGGCCCTCTGTCTCTGCATAGCTACACTCGTAAAAATGTCTTCCTCCAGCATTCCCTACAGACTGCTGAACTGCAAGCTCTGACACAGAGAGACAGTTGAGGGCACACAAACATTTCCACCATCAATTTTGACTTGAGCAACAATATGTGTGACTTTATAGAAAAACTGCTGCTCCTTCACTCCTTGTGTCCCAATTCTCCCTGAATCATCAACCATGCGCGCTTACAATCATGCTTGTCTATCTTTACAATCCAGACCAACCCTGTGCTGACATTTTGTTCTTAGATTTACTCGTTTAAACACACTTGTATGCAAGGTCACACACACACAGACACACACACACACACACACACACACACACACACACACACACACACACAGATATCAGGCTGTGAGTATGAGAAAGGCACTCACCCGTCTGTCAGAACTCCCACGTTGTGTCATGCTGACAGTTTAGATGTGCTTACGCCCACAGACACACAAAGTGCACAGAGACTCACAACCTCATACTCATGCGCACATATACACATCTAGTCACACACACACATTTAGCTACACACACTCACACAGAGAGATCATCTGTGATATCTCTGCCTTACAATCTGCACAAATAACAGGGCGTTAAAACTGAGAGCAGAGATGAGGTTTGTATTTGTGTTGTTAAAGATTTATTTTTTATCCATTATTTGATCATTTTTAAAAAAGTTTAACCATGTGCTGCATAATGAACTATGGGACTGAGCATTATTTGTGCTGGTAAGGATTTATTCTCACATTGCCAAATCCTACATCAACTTCTCATTCCTCGATGTCCGCCAACAGAAGTCAAGATGAAAAGACAAATGTCCACCCTTTTACTGCATGCTTTTTAAAATTTAAGGAAAATACAGGTGAGCATTTTGTACTGCAACAAAAGCAGCATCTGGGTGACTTTTAAAGTCTTTTGATAACATTTCAGTATCTACTCTCACCCCAGTGTTTCAAGAAGGGAACCAAACATGCCAAAACCTCCAAGACATGAGCCTGTAGAGTGTTTTGAGATGTAAATCTTAATCATTCTGCTCATATTAATAAGGCATTAGAAGTACTTTTGGCTTAAAACTGGACCACTGTTTTTTTAGAAATGCAATGTTGCAATATTATCCGCATTATATACGATATAAGAGTCAATGTGTATCTGCAATGTTAGATTAGTACAGTACAGAAATGAAGTGTTTCATTCTAAAACAAATTACTTATAATGGAAAAATGACACTAACTATCTCTACTGAACCCTCAGCTAATAAAATCAAAACATATTAGACTATGACATCAAGCAGAATAGGATTTTAACGATCTGGCACAACCAGCATTATGTATTTTATCCAAAACGGGGGGGGAAGTATCAGGTTTTGGAATGAAGCCCTTCAGATCTTCTTTAGGGCTGGGCATCGACGGGGGAAACCTACTGGTGCTTTGCTAAATTACAGAATCAATACCCATTTTCAGGATTTGAAAGGAAAAATGTTTAAAATAATGGCTTTACAGTTGACACATTTTTTTCAATGACAGTTTTACCGAGGCATCAGTTGAGTGGAGTCTAATTCTGTCTAGGGAATTAAGTAACAGAAAAAAATATTACACAGAAAGATGTTTACTCAATGAAATAAGAAGAAAGAAACAAAAAAACATGATTTTATAAATTTGGAAACGCATCAGAAGTTTTCCACTGATACCCAGTCCTTAAATACTAGCCTTCTTTTATCTTTCTCATCTCAGATGTGTTGGTTATCTTTTAAAAAAACAACCTAATTAGATTGCATTTGGTATAACAAGGCTAGCAGTTGTTTCTGCACAGTAGGACACTCTTTGAGTGAGTTTAACATTTTCTGTAACTGCCATGACCTGCTGAGTCGTACAACATCCTTCACACTTTGGAGAAAAAACATGCCACAATTTGATAAGTGAGAAAAGCTACCTTTTTTAAATCTGTGAACAACCTCTTTAATCTGCCAGTGATGAATATATTTGCTCTGCTGAATTGAATAGACTGTCGAACAGCCCTTTTTTCTACACAGCCTGTGAGGTAAACAAATCTTATAATGTCAACCAGGAGGTGGGAGCCTGTGCTGCTGCTAAGTACAGGCCAGAAGTTCAACGCTCCCAGCGTCTACAGAAAATGTTAGATTTTGGAGAAGTTGTTGAACTTGTCTGTCTCTAAGCGGCACCTGGCTGTAGGGAGGTTGTATAAATTGTGTGTGTGTGTGTTGTAATGCACACCTCATGAGGCAAGGACCTGATAGAGGTGAAGACAAGCCTGAAGGTAGACAGTTGTGCTCCCACTGGTGGAAACGCCTTCTCTCCCTCTGGTCTGCTTCATTTGCACACTATTTCCTCTTTTTTTTTATCCACCCTGTTTCATCTCTTTCTGTTCTTATTTCTTTCTCCGTCCTATGTTCTGCTTTTTCCACCTATCCACTCCTTATTCCCCTTCAGCCTCTCCCTATACATTTCCCCCAGCATCCCACTGTACTGCATGCAAACTCAGTAGCTCCTTTTGTTGCTGTCCTCTTTTTTTCAATCCGTTATCTTCCTTCCCCTACTATCATGTCCCAAGTCTCTCGTTCACTCCATCTCTCTCCCCTGATTTTCTCCAAGCTTGTATTGTCATACAGTGTATCTGTAACAGACTGTGTTGCAGCGGCTCTCAGTCCTGGGCATTGGGGCCTGTTTTTCATTCCAGCTGTCTAATCAGGGAGTCATTTTACACCTGGTGAATGCAATTAACTACCCGGTAGTGTAGACGGCCAGCAGTAATGTGGCTCCGGAGGACCTGGACTGAGAACTGCAGCTGCAATACGAACAAAACATTCCCTGCCTTGTTTGTTTACATGTGGAGGGTGACAATGCTGTGTCGCTGGCTGACCTCTTGAGATATACACATCCCTCGTCAATGCGCACACAATAATGGCACTATGTGAAATGTCATAAGGGGGCTTAATTTTCATTTGCACTGCCCACTCACATTTTAAATCTTTCCTAACAGCTGTGCTTGTTTCAGCTGTGTTTAAATTGCCACTAAGATCATCATGAAAGGAAAAAAAAACACATCTGAGATGGCAATTCAAATGTGGCACTGAGGTCTTATAAAGACATTTCCCCCGTGTTTTAGTAAGAATTAACTGATATTGAATTTCACTGTTGGGAAACAAGGGTCTATAATCATGAAGTGGGCACACCTCACAAACCTCAATTCTTCATTTTACTTAGCAGCATGTTGTGCATTTGAGATGCTACATTTCATATGTTGGGAAGTTATTTATTGTTTTCTGCCTTATTTATATTTATTGCCATAGAGACAGTTTCCTGAAAGCACCTTGGCACTCATTAACAAATTAAGATAGGGGTCACAAGATGACAATTCTAATGATTATGTTGTTATTATTATGATTTTAATGAATCACATATATAATACTGTCCTAGCTTTTTAATGTGCTTACTGTAATCAAGTTTTTTTTCTTTTTGAATTGCTGTAATTATGAAATGGAGCTGTATAATTGTACATAAATTATTATAAATGTTTGCAGTTCATGGACACGAACGTCTCGTGCTCATGTAAATGGCATTTAAGAGTAGGGTTCACATACATTGTTTGTTGGTACATCACGGATAGGAACACAACAGAAAAGGTGAATTTCTTTCATTAATAGATGTGAAATACAGTCGGAGGTCTGAGCTGTTACCAAAGTGTTTCAAGCTATAGTTACACATCAGAAAACTAAGCTGACAAACTTTAAGTGTTAGTTTGGTTTTTTGAAGTGGGGTTGCATGAGGTAGTAATCCATAGTCAGTGTACTACCCCCAGTAGACGATTAGCACACCCCTAATTTGGAGAAGCAGGCAGGAGTACCGACATGGAAGCTAAGCAATTTGCAGCTAAGGACAGGGGGTGCAGTAAAATTTATTTAAACCCACTAAAGAAAAACCCCACCTAAATAAATTAATATCAGATTAAGTGTATTCCATATTAAGTATATTTTCACCACTTTTACCTTTCTGTCAGACAAGTTGATGTGGGGGAACTGAAGTTGTTCTCCATGTCTTTGATAAAGTGACCAGACTCCATTGACAAAAACAGTACTTTTATCTTGCTGAAGACAAGACTTACTGTTCTGCCACTGCCTCAGTTATTTGTTTGTGTTATTATTTGACTCTAGTGGTAGGTTTAGTGGTAGACTCTGGTGTTCTGTGAGATAAAATTACAGTTTTTTTCAATGGAGTCTGGTCACTTTGATGAGAACATGGAGAACAGCTTCAGTTTCGCCACGTCAACTGAAATGGCTGTATGACAGCACGGTAAATGGTGAAAATATTCTTAATTTAGCATACACTTAAACTCATATTAATTTATTTAGGTGGCTTAAATACATATCACTGCTACCCCTGTCCTTAGTTGTACTTAGCTGTGCGTGCCTGTCTTCCTATCTGCTCCCCCCACCTGAGGGCATGTTTAATGCAGTGTACTGTAGGTAGTACTTTAAGTATGGACAAGTACCTCATACAGCCCTACTTCAGTAAATCAGAACTTTCCCTTTAATACATTCCATGTTAAATTTAGACCCTATGCTAAATTTTTCATGTAAAGACCAGTTGACTTGCTCATAGGTGTAGGGTCACTGATTCACCTCTCCCCCTCTCTGAAATCCAGCCTTTGCACTATGACTATTTCTGCTTGAGATGACTTTGCAAGACATGACTTTGCAAACTTTTGCCTAACTGTGTCAGAGTGGATCATCAAGTCAAGTGGATGATGATCTATTAAAAGCTGCTTTTTCAGTTCAGGATGAAGTCTGTGTCTATGTATATAAAACTGTTGGGTAGAGTCATACTGTGAGCCTCTGACCAGTTAGCCCAGAAATACATAAGGGATAATCAAAATAATGAAATATTTCTTCATAATCGTTATTCACTTTACATGGTCGTTCTGAACAGTTTTGAAATTGTATCTATCAAGAACTGTTTGATGGGCTTATTGAAGGTCAGAAAACCTTGCAGTGTGTGTTTACTCAAAGTATTTCTCTGAAAGTTTCAGTCCAACATAGTTTTTTTTGTCACTTTCACAGTTTGTTCACATGAGAAATGTTTTATCAAAAGATTTTTGTCCACTGTCTCCTTATTGTTAATATTTAATAAAAATGAAATTGATGAAAACATTTCGTGGATATAATTTGATTATTGATTTTCCAGCGTTTACGTCAGGCTTTTCATTTTAAAATAAGGTGTGTCTCTAAAATGACTGGGACACATTAAAGCAATAAGAATGAATGATGGATTCTGCTACTACCAAAAAAAGAGCAGTGGAATAATAAAGCATTGAATCTATGGGGCCGAGGCTCCATCTCTCAGGCGGGGTAGATTTCAGTGTACAAATCTCTAAAGAAAAGAATGAATAAAATCAAAGAGTGAAAGTAGAACGTACAACAAAGCGATGAATAAAGAATCTTAGGGGCCATCACTTTAAAAGACTAACCGAGAAAAACTTTTCAGCTGTAACATCTGAGTGGACTTTAAAAGGTTGTGCGCGGCAATGGGTGCAGACAGAAGTAATTTTACCTCATTTGACATTAGCCTCCAACCTATTTGAGTGAGTTTTCATTTGGCAGTGACCATAAAGTATGGAAATGTTTAGAAAATCAATTACGTTAGAATGAGTTTGTGTGCATGCATGTGTGTGTGGGATGTAGACTTTGACTGTTTACCCCTTAGGGAGGACCTGTGCATGCTTCTCATTTCTGGACTCACTCAATTAGCGTTGGTGAGGTTATGACTGGCTGACTAGCATACACATACGCAAACACATTAGATTAGAAGACAGCAGTTTTGATTCTAACTTGCTGTAATTTATATGACAGAAGGTCAGCACATCAGTAAACACACTCCTGATAAAACAGAGCTTTGAAGTCCAAAGAGATCAAGAAATAGACAGCATATGGATTTATGCTGTTAATGAAGTATACTCAGTTGGCTCTGGAATTAGCATTTCAGGTGTTTGATGTGTAGTCCAAAAACTCCAGGATTAAAACGATTCATTGGTTTGTTGATCAGCAGGAAATAAAGTATAGCCTATTTTACTATATTATTCTATTATTATTAGCAACAACTGTTTAAGTCATTTATGAAGCAAAAATAACACACATGCCTTTTCCAGCCTGTCAAATCAATGTAATTATAAATGCAATACTTTGGGGTTTTGGATTGATGGTGAGAGAAAACACACAACGGCAAGGCCATACCTTTTAAATCATGATAGGTATTTAGTAGTGGTGTTCAAATGAAGCCCTGTGAAACATTAGTTGGTATTATTTGACCCCCACTAGATGGCGCTTTTGGTTTAAGGAATGGCAATTCAGTTTGTTTTCAACCCTTTGTTAAACAGAGAGCGGCATCTAAATCTATATTATCATATCATATTTACTATGTTTGTTACTTCTTGCGGTATTGATTGGGTTTCCTTTTGGACAAATGAAACAGCGCTCACTGGTTTGTAATGTGTGGTAAATGTGGGTCAGTTAGTGTGGAGCAGCACCATGCTATGGAAGAGGCAATGTCAAGGTTACCGAAATGAATCCTAGTGGCCAGATGTGTAAAATGCTTCATATACACAAAAACCTGCATATGCTATTTCCCCACACATTAACTGGTATTCATGATAGTATAATGTCCAGTATCATTCAATCCTTTAATTATTTAAATAAAGCTGCTACGAGATCACTGTCTACACTGCATGTGGGATGGGTTGACTTATGGTGACCTTAATGTAATGTAAATGTACCTGAATTTTCAATTTGCAGTGTGCTTTAAGGTGTTCACTTTGAATCTTTCAAAAATGATTTTTTTCAGTTTTCCCTTTTTCCACCAGATAGAATGAAATCATTGAATGATATGACACACCAATTTCACTGATTGAATTAATTTTATTTTCCTTTTATTTGTTTGTCTACAATAAAAATAAAAATAAATAATGCACTTTTATATACTTTATTTTAATTAATGGCATATGCATTCTATTTTCATTAGATTTTTTCTTTTCATGTTATGCTCAATTGTGAAACCCGTTGCTAAGACTTAATTACAGATCATATTTCTGACATTTAATGATGATGAGTGGGTGTCACCTCTGATGATAAGTACAGGTACGTTTGATGGGTTCACGACATAAGTGCTATAAATTGCTACAGTTGTGTCTCCAGCTGCTCTGTCAGTGGTGGAACCAGAGACTGATAAATACATATGACTCATTATTATAACCTAGATATAGTTCATAATTGTAACCGAGGCCGGCTCTATACTGGGGCAAGAGGGGGCTGAGCCCCCTTAAATGAATGTCTTGCCCCCTCAAATCAAAATTTTAGAAGTTGAAAAAGCACATAATATACTCACAAAATTAATATACATTACAATTTGACAAAATTATCTGCAGCAGCGGAAAAATCTGCCGAAAAAGGGACACACAATACACTGTTGGTTGAAATCTGGATGAAGGATGTTTTATTTTATTTTATTAATTTATTATTTATAAAGTGCAGTCCACTTCTCCAGGTTGGGGTTGGACAAATAGACCCCTTTCAATGAAGAAAGCATCGTTACTCACAGAAAAAAAAGTGCTGGAGCATGATGTGTACACATGATGCCCCCTTCACATTTCTGACTGCCCCCTCATATGCCTGCCTAGAACCGGCCCTGATTGTAACAGGGCTGATTCAAAACAAGCGTTGCAACTGTAGGCTACTTCTCTTTCAGTTTAGTTTGTTTGTTTCTTGTGTTTTTCTCTGGAGGAGCATGCAGAGTATTGACGGATAATTAGGGGCGTGTCTGCACGCGTTCACAGAGAACTGTTGGCGTGAACGCGCACCTGTGTGTGGCCCCAGTATGGCGTCATATTTGAGTCAAAAGTCGCGCGAGCGATAACACATCTGCACGCGCATTTATTTCGTGTCACGCGTGCAGATTTCAACTGCCGCGCGCACTTTTTTGATCTTCGCGCACATATTAATCAAACGAGTGAAGCAGATTCTCCCCCGTGCTCAGGTTAACGTATTTCACAACTTGAAGACGTCATGATGGCCGGGGACAGACCTGAAGTTTATTTATATAGTCTATGAAACAAACAGAGATCGCTAAGTGAACCCCTCCTGCAGCAGCACCACATACACACTGTACTGCTACAGAGCTAACTGTTAGCCTGTTAGCACATACGCACAGCCTTGGCCCCGCCCCCAATGTGTCAAAAGTCCTCGCTCCGCGCGAGCAGAGAACGGGGGAGAATCTGCTTCACTCAGTTGCTGAATATGTGCGCGAAGATCAAAAAAGTGCGCGCGGCAGTTGAAATCTGCGCGCGTGACACGAAATAAATGCGCGACTTTTGACTCAAATATGACGCCATACCCCATGTGTTTTGACATCCCTTGATCGTCAGGCTGTGGTCAGGTCTCTGGGAACCACTCTGAAAGGAACCTGCAACACATTTGTTTCCAGACTTATTAAAAAAATATAATTGTAGCAACGTGATTCAAATTAAATAACATGTAGTTTTCTGCTGTTGCTGATGATGGCAGCTACCGGTAACGTCACTTAGCTCGGAAACGGGAAACGTCAACACTTCGTTAAGGAAAGTACGTGACACGCCACTGCAGCTAGCACTTGTTTACAGGCCTGGCGTTAGCTACCATCACTTAGAAAGGAGTGTCATTAAATTTGGACAGGAGAGTTGGACACAAATATCAGCGGCTCGGCCTTAACATACAGGTAAGTGATGGAAAAACACAAACTCTTCATTAGCTTAGTTTAAATTGAAATATGCATGGCTGGCTATGGGTGTAATGAAATGTGCTGTGTCAATGAAATATGCTTTTCAGTAATGTGTTTGTATCATATGTGTATTTTGACTTACACATAAACTTGTTGTTTAAACATTATCCTGCGATTGGAAAACAAACAAATATGTAGGGTTGCACGATATTGGATTTTTTTTGCCTATATTCAATATGCCGATTTTTTGCATCTCATTTCGCCGATTACCGATATTTTTTCCCACACAACTAATTGCAGAGATCTTCATCTCTCTTCTGTAGTGGAATTAGCATACAGTATTGTGGAGTATACTCTTATCACATTTGTTATGTAATATTCATTCCTTGTGCAAAATAAAAAACATACTTGATGCTTAAAACTGCATACTTATTTTTTTACAATTGCTTTCAAATAAATACGAAAAGATACATCCTACTTAAAACTTGGATGATGCTTTCCCTGAGATAATCAATAACAATACCCACAATTAGGCCAATTTCACAATTGACATTATAAGTAAACATGTGCTTAAATTGGTCAGCTAAATGTACCTTGCAGACTGCTGCTTAAATTTAACTTTAAACAGGAGCTTAATATGTGATGACTCAATCTGCACTGTGCAAACAAAATCACAAAGAGTACAAAAACTATAAGCAGCTTCAGTCCCTAATCAGAACATAAATAAATAGGTGAGCTCAGTCTACATTGCACAATTCTATGAGCTACAAACAAGGTGCAATAGAGAGGTGATGTGCAAACAATAAAAAATTCCAAACAGATGACAGACATAGGCGCAGAGGTTGTGCATTTAATCAAGTAAGCAGCACCCCATTATTTAATCGGTTTATTGTATCAGCGGATATCGGCGTTTTGGCCGATGTCCGATAGTTCATTTTTAAGCCAATATCGGCCGATACCGATAATGTGCTGATAATATCATTCATCCCTACAAATGTGTTTCTTTGTGACAAGACTTTCTTTAGAGGACCTGTCTGTTTATCCCACACTTTACCTCTGCTAATCTATGATCTAAATAAAGTAATTTTATTGAAGCCCCAAATCATCCATTAGCCTCATCTAGTATATATTCATCTTCTTCTATTTTGAACCCATTTTATGTCGGCTTACATTTCAACAGACATTTTATTGCGAGGTAAAATATGAGGATGTCTCTGCTGGGAACTGAAGTGAGATTGCTGGTGTCAACATGCCAAAAATGTCTGAAAAACTTTACTGTTAGTTTCAGATCCATATTATATGTCACAAGTGCTAAACAAGGACAGTAGCATAAGCCTAGCAGTAGCATGTGACGTTAACTAGTCAAGTCTTGTACTTGTTTCATTACGACTTGACTTCTAGACAGATCAATAACTTTTTTGAAGCACTGCCAGACCACTCTGTCAGACTGTCGCTTCTAGCTGTTGGCTTAGTGTGCTGTGACAGCCATGCTTCCCTTATGTCTGCAAGCCTGGAGTGGAGGGGTGAAGGAGGTGAGTGGTGTTTTTGTATGTGTTAGTGTGTGTGTGTGTGTGTGTGTGTGTGTGTGTGTGTGTGAGAGTGTCTCAAACTGCTCTCAATTATTTGCCACTTGAGTCTACTTCACTGTTCTGGCTCAACTTAAATTTGGATTTAAACCATTTTTGTCACTGTGACACCTGATCATCGATGCCTCCAGTTTCAGAGTCTGTATATGTGTGTGTGTGTGTATCACAATCGTCTCTCTCTGTCACTCTGCCATTTGTCAAAATCATTGTGAATGTGTTGGATCCACTTAGCTTTGTCCCCCATCTGTCTCTCCCTTGCTCTTCTATTCCTCCTCCCTCAATATCTGTCATCTCTCTCTCTGTCTGTCTGTCTGTCTGTCTCTTTCTCTCTCTGAGCAAATCACTCTTGTTGTCCCCCAGAACTGTCCAAAGCAAACCTCATTATTATACTGCTTGGCCAAAAGGCTATTACATTGCTCACTTTGCAGCAAAGTCAGACACTCAAGGCAGCATGCAACCAGTTGGTACGCAGTCACAACCTTCTCTCTCGCCTCAAGTTACAGAGATTGCACGAACATACACACTCCCTGCCAGCCCACTTAAAATCACGCTAATGTGTGTCTAACTCGCTGCTTCAGTGTCTCATGCTGGATTTTACAAGACTGTTGTGGGTGGATGTTGGGTCCACTAGGGGGTCCGAGGGCACGGTCCCTCACAGGTAACAGTACTGTGACCCGGCAGTATAGTAGATGTGGTTTAAGCTCCAAGTGCCCATTCATGATTTTTTCTCTCCTCAATCTCAGAGACAATTTTACATTTTATGATTGAAATATATTTATTCCATTTCTATTTGTTTGTTGTTATTAGAATTTAATTAATGAGTTTTCAGTTGACATTGCAGTTCCTGTTTTTTGGTTCATGTGGAGGTTTCAGCCTAGCCTCAAGATTTCATTCGCCTTCATTTCTTCTTCTCTGGTGTTAGAAAACTGTCTCCTCTCTGTCAGTCACTGACAGGAAGAGAACATTGTGTGCATTTTAAGTTAAATTAATAAATCTGGTGGAGTTTTAGAGCAAAATTAACAGGCTAGATGAATGAAAAACATTGTACTTTTGTAAACAATTTCTATTTTAATCTGTTTATTTGATAACACATTGGTTGTATAGACATGAATGGTGATTGACAACGAGCCAGAACAGAAGAGAGTTTTACAAACAAATTATCAAGACTCAGTGAATGTACAGGAGAGTTTGCCATTCGTGCACAAATAAATGTTGCAGCAGCTCTTGTAGAGAAGAGTCCACTTTCGGTTTTGCCGGTCCAGTGTATGAGATTAAACCAGTTTGAGTTCATGCAAACCAGCTGAATCATTATGACACATTCTGGCAAATTAAAAAGTATCATTTTTACAGTGTTACAGATTTGACTTTGGCGGCCCTACACATATATACTTTGACATCTTTTTATCCATCCCAAGAGAACAACACCATCCGCAATCAAGCTGTGCGCAGCATATTGATTTTTCTCAGCTCCTCCTTTTACCGTTCTCTCTCTTACAAACACACTGACACACTTCTGTCTGTGAACATTACCTCCTCCAAGCATACTTAGAATAAAAGCATGATCACATGTTCACAACACTATAAATACAGCATGCTACAGCAAGTTAGATTATCAAAAATAAATAAAAAATATGAGTTTCCGTAATAAAAACATGAAGCCAAAAATCATTTTAGTGTGGTTGAATCTGTGACATGCCCGTCAGTGAGCGAATATGGAGCAGACTTATTGGCATGTGCCGACACTGATAAGCAGCAATGGTGTGGTTGTTAAAAATGTAGGTGAGCTACAGAGGAGGTGGCAAACTGCTGAGGATCTGGATTACTGATGCCTCTTTTAGATCAAAGCAAGGACTCCGGAAAACATCAGTGTTTTCCTCAGTTGGAGTAGCTTAGCATGCTATATCCAACCTGCCGTTTACAACTTTGCTCCCTATCTTGGTTTAAAATTGGTCCAGTAAGGTTGAACACAGGTTAGTGTGACACTAGTACTGTATATGGTTCAAGCACCAAGCTCTTTGTCATGAATTCTGCTCTTTTCAAACTCAAAAACACATCACAGAGTGTAATTTGTTTCCTGTTATCACTGGTTTAATATATTGATTTTATTTTCATTTATTTATTATAATTTCCTTTTCGTAAAGTGTGACAGCATTCGACTACCCCATGTTTTTTCCTGTGAGTTTTCAGTTGGCATTGCAGTGATGTTTTCTGATTTCTGTCGATATTTCAGGCTTGCCTCACAATTTCATTTGCATCAATTTCTGTTCATGAGGCATTTGGTTTTAGAAAGCTGTCTCCTTTCTGTCAGTCACTGACAGGAAGAGATGCCCATCTGCAAGCTCTTGGCTCTCAAGTTTTCTTTCCTGTGTTGCAAAATGTGAGATGTGAATAAGAGGCGAGAATGATCATTTTGCCCTTTACATGCCTATTGTAGACTGAGAGATGATTGCAGTCCTCAGGAGTTATTTTGGCTGTTTCACACATGCAACCCAAAGCAGTCCATCAATTTTGCAACACAGATAAAAGTGTGCTACAGCGAGCCAAGATCGCACTGATGTGCTAGGCATATGATTCACAGAAGACCGCTATCTTTCCATGAAGGTGATTATTGGAGCTGTTTCCCTTTTAATATTTCAGTCATAAAGTGGTGTCCAAGAAAATCATAAGGCATTGCTTGAAGGAAAATTACATTTATTACAAAATGGGTGTTTATTTCTGTCGTTTTGGTCAGAATTTCAGACACTTTCCTCATCAGTTACTTTGCTGAGATCATGTTGACACTGCTTTACAATCTTGTAGGGCATGCTGCACAATCTAATACACAAGCAGTTAGTTTTTAACTAATGACTAAAAAAATGCAATTGCAAGGATTGGCTGTAACAGATCGATTTTGGCTCACCTCAGCACACTAGCATCAACCAGTCTTACCTCCTGAAAGAGGCATCAAATGAGTGACAAGCTGAGTCAGTTGGAGGTCCAGTGGGTTGGTGAATTAGGCATTTGAGTTTCCATCCAAAGGCTGCTAGTGACAAGCCTCTCATTAACCACCTGTGTCTTATAAGTGACTGAATCAGTTGCCGGCTTCTCTGTAGACCTGAGTTTGGCTCCCTATCAACAGGCCTCAAAGAGTGTATCAATCAGTACCAAACAACATAGACACACCACTGCTGGTGAGATGATGTAAGAAGGAGCTGTGGTTGGCAAGTAAAGTGTGCAACATAGTTTACAACATCCAGACACCCAGCCTCAACATTTATGAGGCCCAGTAAAACTAGTTCTCTTTAAAGTCTTTAACCTTCACTGAGCTGGATCGTTTATCATGGTCAATTTGTGCACATTTTCTGTTCCAACAGAACACCTTCTATCTCATGCCCCCTTTGCTCAGTTACTTGTAAGGAATCTAGACAGGTTTTATTAAAATGATAATTGTTTGAAAGATTTAGTACACCCTGCCGACAATTTATTAATGGAAAGCACACGTGTCAGGTTAATATGTCGTCAGGGCTGGAACGTTTTCAGTTTCTTGGTTTCCATGTCATTGCCGATCAGGGTTGACTAGGGCTTGTTTATGTGGCTGATTCAACCACAGTGTAAAGTGGTTGAATTAATATTGTTTCATGTAGTACATTTTGGGCTCAACATACAGTATTTTCAAGTGAGTTCTTGCTTTAGACATAGTGTTAATAAACACTATGTCTAAAGAGAAAAAGATAATTAATAAACTTGAATAAACCAAAATCAGGGTGACGGTTTATTACATTTCCTAAAAATATTAAATATCAAGCATGTATTTTGTGGTGGGCAAGATTAATCTGCAGGCAAAATGTTGTGCCCAATCATCCAGAAAGCAGGGTTTCCGTTATCCGGTAATGAATGTTTGTTTTTCCTAATCCAACATATTTATTATGGGAATAATGTCTGATAAAAAATTCTTCCCTTTAAGCTTTATTTAAGAAAAATAGTGTCATTATGCATCTATTAATGGGACTCATTTATTTGGAACATAATGGATATGCAAGAGTAGCTTACTTTTCAATAAGAAAATCTACATGCCTCGATGATGTCATTCTTTGAAATTCTATCAGTTGTTTTGAAGGTTATTAAACACAGATAATATTTTACCAGAATTTCTCCAAAACTTTGGGACCAGCATAAAGTATTAATCAAATAAATGTAAATATAAGTCTGTGGACTATTATCCACTTGTAAAAACCATGCTAACTTTTTCTTTAGTTTTTTTTCTCCCCATGTTAACATTCCTTATGCTGCAGTTTATGTAACATAATCTAACTTCCCCGTTGCCCTGGGGTTGGATGCACATGGAGTCACCAGCCGCTCCTTTTTGTCTGCCAGTGTGGCGCTTCATCCAGAGGGGCCGATGCATGCTGAAGTTCACAATATCCCCTCAAGTTACCCTTTGCACACAAGCCCCAACCGTCATGGAGGAGTCAGTAGTTCAGTGACCAGGATGGGATCCCTCACTGGCTTCCAACTGTTGAACACTGGCAGCTTTTGTTTATTGAACACACAACCAAGCCGGAGGGACAGCTGCTGGGAACTGAACCCGCCTGCATGGCGGGTGAGTGTTTTGATCCTGGGCCACCCCAGATTTATAATAGATATTGGCAGGATATTAATGACCACAAACACACTTTTGGCATAACAACTACACACATCATACTCATGAAAGGTTTGTAGGCACACTGGCATCCACAAAATGATGCTGGAGGCTGTATGTCTTGTTCAAGCGTACTCAGCAGCAGTGTAGCTTCCTCGCTAATCCTCCACCACCCTCCGCACTCAGTTCAAGATGGTTTGCGTGGTGATTCACATTTGTTGGCCCTGTCAGCCCGCTGAGATATTCTTCGTCTCTCCCTCTTTGCCCCTGCGTGTTAAACCAGAGATTTTCTTGATATGGGTCGACGTCTTTACACAGAGGCGCTGTTTGACTCTCCACCGCTCTGCTGTCTTCCCAAATACAGAGGAACACAAATCCGATATCGGCTGACATTTTTAAGAATGGCTTTTTTTTGTGTTTTGAACTAGGCAGTTGGCATAACAGTTGGCATAGTTTTATGTGAACGTACTCTATGGTGCTCTTGTTGCCCACTCAGTGTCTCTCTGCTCTTTGCTACCGGACTACCATGTGCACAACACAAGACAAATTTAGCTCAGGCTTTTACAGGAAGCAGATGGTAGGGTATTATGTTGACGATACTGTTAGCCACTGATGACTCTTAGAGGCGGCCCACTCGGCATCTCTGCTCTTTCCCTCCTCCACCGAGACTCAAAATATTAAACATAATGTGCCATTTTTGGTTTGTAAGAGAAAAATTGGCAAAAAACCCAACACTTAAAATACCATTCTCTCCTCATTTTTCCTCTCATCCTCCCCCCCTCAGACCCTGAGCTCTCTCTTGCTCCTGTATTTGTATATATGGTCCAACAGATTTTGGTTTTTGCTGCTATTTCCATCTGCATGAACTTTCAGTAAACAACTGGTTTAGACAGAAGACAAAATTGGAATGTGTTTCGAGAGAATAACCTCAGTGCACTTAAATCAACATCAACTCTGCCTCTCTTTCTATTCAGTGTTTCAGATATCATGAAGTCATAAGTCAACTCCCTCAACCCCCAGGAGAAAGTTTTAAGATTTCAGAGTAAATGTCCACCTGTCAGTACTTTTTCAGAACAGACATAATCATTCAAGGCAGTTTCTCAACACTTCTGTGCTCTGGCTCTGATCATTTGAATCAGGCAGTGAGAGCCTGGATACTTAAAAACCCTTAAATCTGGAGGACTGAGGAAATGATGTCAATCAATATATGGAGATTCATTGGAATAAACGAGCAACTTTATGACATGCACATATGGATTTTATGGCCAAGGGCAGTAACTCAAGCCTATACCCAGCAAATGGTCACAATGAGTCAATTAATAATTTAATCCATCAGTCACATTTTATAACATTATGTTTATGTTACTGAATAAATATTACATGTGGGAGATTTTTATTTCCCAGGTGCAATATGGGGAAATTGTACAGCAGACAATTTAACAGCACTTTAAAGGTTTTTAATATATCTTATATTACTGTAAATTAATATTGCCCAATATGAGTCTGTTGAGATTCTTATATAAGCCATATCAGGCAGTGTCCACTCTGCACATAACCAGGAAAATGGCTTTGATGCACTGAATATACTTGTGATATACAGCATAGTACCATCATTATATGATTACTGGTATTAATGTCCATTGATGTTCTTTTCAAGGGTATTAGGTACTTCTGAGATTTTGTGAAGTTAGATTTGCTGCTCTCACAGTGGAGTTGAGAACATCACACGTCTTTTGTGTTACTTTTAATTTGCATTCGACAAGAAAAGGAAACATTTGTTGTTTTCTGGCATTTATTATTAAAGGGTCATAATTTTCTGTGCTTGTGATTATTTTTAAGTGTGTAAAAGATGGTTGAAAGTGTAAAGGTAAAAAATAACCAGTACAATCATTTTCATGATATATAAGTTTCAAATTAGAAGTCACATTTTGTTTGTGGAAATTCCAGCTTCATGTGAATTCCAGTAGACATATTTAATTTATTAAATATACTTATTTTGGGCTGTTCGCAAACAAAATATTATCAACATGAAAGAAACGTGGCAATATCTGTGTCACACTGTGAGAGAGGTTCAAAGAGGACCATTGTTGTGGTCTTGTGACCAAAGATAGCTTCGGACAAAATTGTGACATTTTCAGAAGTTAAGGAGTATCTCAAAATGTGACCGCTGCTCTAACCTACACCTACTAAACAATTAATGGAAATGCTGCATGAAATGATGCTGTTGCGTGTCAGGCAGCATCTAAACAAAGAAATTAATGATTTAGTAAAAGAACATTTTCATGCACTCAAATCTGTCATTTAGGCCCGGTTTACACGAGGACGCTTGCGGGTAAAAACGACAAAATATTTTATCGGATGGGTACCGAATTCGGTACTTTTATAGGTACCGACCGAATTCCGTCTGTACTACCGAGTACCGATTCATGTAAAATCAAACGGTACCATGTTTCGGTACCTTAACGGCGTTAACTTTAAACTGATCATTGATTTCTACCTGTTTTCATTTAACGTCTTTGATTAACAAGCGTGCTGATGATCGCACTATTTTTTCTTTTTTTATTTACCTCCTCGTCTGGTCCTGTCTGCTCACCGCGGCCACTAGCCACTAGCTGCTGCCCTCTTCCAACCCGGCGCAGAGACGAACAGCCGGCTCTCGGCCTGCTAGCCACCAGCTGCTGTCTCTCCAATGTCTCTACCTGGGCTTGGCCTTCGTCTGCCTCGAGATTGGACCTTCCTTACTCCGTTTGCTCTCTCCATTCTTCTGTAGACCAGTCATGAACAGCTAACAGCTAGCTGCTGCATCTCTGGTCCTCCGCTAATACTCTGCTCTTCAACTCAGGAATATTACCTGCCAATTTACTCCAAACTGCCTCGCTGAAATTAAATCCCTCGGACTCCTGCGTCATCCTCGATATGTGCACAGAGCAGCCCGACTCAACTTTGTTTATTCCAACCATGCTATGCCCACAATACTGTCTGCCCGGTGCTGCGCTGCACAGCTACGACGTCATCACAACAAATCACATGTGCACCTTTTTTTTTTTCTCCTCCGTGCACTTGCCACCTGAGAGCGCTCCTCTGCATTCTTTGATAACACTGCAACCTTCATGTTACAAAATGCACGTTCGCTCAACAATAAAGCACTGCTCATCCTGGATTTTATATTGTTTTGATATATTTTTTAAAGTTTATATTTTGAGAAATAAATATGTTGAATTGAAAAAATTAGATTTTATTATTAAACAAATTAACATTTATTACCACATCAACAAACGCAAAAGTACCGGAAATTAGTACCGTTGAGTAGGCTACCGGTACCGATTCCCAGGTACCGGGTATTGGTACCGTATCGGTTCAAATGTGAAAGGTACCCATCCCGAAATACACATAAGTAGTGCTTATAGTAGTAGAAGGGCTTGATTTTTGCTTAGTTTCATTATTTATCTCTACCACTATATCTTGCGTATAGTCTGTGATGCAATAGCCGTCATTATTGTCCGGTGTACAGTGCGTCAAGCTTGATGTCGTATCCAGGTTTATTTAATCCATGTCACAGTGTGGTTTGCAATACATTTATAAGATTGCTAAAATCTCAGTCTGTAGTCGGCGTTAAAGTGGGCTTTATCTAGTTTATATGATGGCATTAGCCAGTAGCTACAGTCAAAGGACCTCTGTGTCTCTGAAATTATCAAACAAAACAAAAGCTGCCAGAATTTACTTTTGCTGCACTGTCTTCTGGGTAATCCTTTCTATCCAAAAGTTATTCTGATCTTTAAATCCAATATCCACAACCTTCAATTCAATTTTCTCTCCAAAATCCAGAGTAGAAACTGAAAGATCATCCAAATTATACTGTTAGGTAGTTGATGCTGTGACACCTTACCTTCAACAGTTCATGTTTCATAAAGTGAGTTTGTCAGATAAGCAAATTAGGCTGGGAAACTTCTTGAATTTGCCTGGCTTATTTGTCAAACTGATTTATGAAGAAATCCCCAGAACACCTGCACAGCTATGTTTAACATTTAAAAAACATTTGTCATAATGCTGAA
Organism: Centropristis striata; assembly: GCF_030273125.1. Taxonomy (NCBI): domain Eukaryota; kingdom Metazoa; phylum Chordata; class Actinopteri; order Perciformes; family Serranidae; genus Centropristis; species Centropristis striata. The sequence goes on from NC_081523.1 coordinate 19,951,128, forward strand.
ATTATGTACTTGCATGACAACATTTATTGCCCATTAATACAGTCAGCTTACATACAGACTACAAATTAAGTCTGGTATTAAAGTTGGCTTGTACTCTTCATAAAGTGTATGAATATCTGAAAGTATTTTGATTCATTTTGTCTATAGAATCCACCTGTATATATCCTCTATATATTCCTAATGTGACTTTTGGGCTTGTTCCCACTGAATATTGGTGGTGTGCTCATGGAAGAGTGAGAGACAGCACTTAGAGAGGGTGGTGGCGTCGCTAAAACTGACGGACTGAGAAACGGAGAGTTACGAGATGATGAGATAGGCGTTTGAGTAGAAGAAAATATAGCATAAAAGAAATCTTACAGTGGCAGGGTGGAGTTTATGCACCAATTTGTGCCTCTTCTATATCAATTTATATTGGAAATGTCTTGATTTATGTAAAGGAAAGCACATTTGAAAGTGCCAGGCGACAATTCAAAGTATAAAAATGTAATGGAATGCAGACGAATGCATTAAAGCTCTTGGGTATTCTGTATTGCTTTCAAAAATCTATTGTCCTGTATTTTGCCGGCGTAAAACTGTATACAGCGGAAACAGTGACTGGGTTTAGGTGGTTGATTTCAAAATGGACTACTTTTTGATGCCAAATCCTCTAATAGAAATATTTTTCTGTCAGAATTGCATTTGTGTGCTTTTTGGTATTGCGGATCAACTTCTGTCAATGAAAGAGAGTGTGTGTGCTGCGTGTGGTCTTTGTGCAGAAGTGTGTGCTGCTGTGTTGTCTCTCTCTCTGTGTGCGGGGTGCTCTGCGGCTGCAGCAGCTGTGTCAAGGGACCATAGCAGTGACAGCAGGCTCATTTGCTGCATGATTATCGACAGGGTTGTTGCGACTGAGAGGAAAGGCCGCCTACGTACACACTTTCACACACACTACACACACTGTTTCTTGTTTAAGCCAATTATGCAGGCCAGTAACCTGCCATATGGCTACTGCTAGTTCAGAATCTGTATCTGTGTGTGTGTGTGTGTGTGTGTGTGTGCTTGAATGGTGTCATTATAACACAAAGTCAGATCGAGCCTGAGGCCACAGAGCAGATGACAAAGAAAGAGAAATCTTAATCAGTACTAACAGTCCACCGCTGTCTCTGCAACTTGTTCGAGAAGATGAAGGAAATTAATAGATTTATTGTTCATATTTCGGTACATATGTTTTTCACGTATTCTGTAGGTTTTGTAGATTATTAGATGGTGTTTTTGGTGTTGCCCTTGTGTAAGTCATAGTCTTCTTGCAGAGCTTTTTTTTTTATTTTCTCGCCTCCATGCTGGAAAACCAAGATGATGCCAAAGTTTGCTGGAGCATAGCTGCCTCCTCCATCATTTTATTGCAAATATTCAACCACTTTGGCCAGTGAATGCCAGGGTCAACAACCGGTCAGTCAATCAAATCGAGCAAAACAGCGGCAAGGTATTTATCTTATGGATGGATGTGGAAAGGGGATTTTGGCAGACAGAGAAGCTGATAGACAGACAGCTAGCCAGACAAACGGATCACAAGCATGGTCTGAGCAGAATGGCCTACTTCAATCTAGAGTAATGATATCAATGCTACCACCACAGTAATCCATTATAGATTAATGGATTGGAAAGTTCACATAGCATTGCAGCAAAGTCACTGTTGAGCGATAATTCAAAAGTTGGATAAATTTGCTGATTTGATGTCAGGTTTGAGCTGTAGCTGCAGCTCTCATCTGTGCAACAAAGACAACAAATGGGAGAATTCAAATAGAAAACATGTTATATAACAGGGCTCAGTATAATGTATTGCTCTTAAATGTGATGCTTTATGTCATTGTTTGATCAAACTGAATACTTAATACATCCAAATAAATTGTTTACACAGCCATGCATGTTTTAATAAAAGGACAATGCACCATTTGGGCTACTGAATATGACTTTATTTTCTTGTAACTCTGAAGAAAATCTCTGAAATTCTTAAAGATGATGGACTACCCACTTTTTTTTCTTTTCTTTTTTTTTTGAAGTGCTGAAAGAGGAACCAGCCTCAGGCTTGAGAGGGCCACTGAGAGATGAGAAAATCCCCCACACCTGCTCAAACCTATTACACACACACACACACACACACACACACACAGACAAAATTCACTCACAAAATACGCACACATACACATGCACATCGATAGGCACCTAACTTAAGAAGAGTGGCACCGCAGGCTCTTGTGCTGCTGCTTTGATGTGTGTGAAACACTGTGGTGCCTGTGTGCATGTGTGTATGTGGACTTGTAGTCTTGTGTCCTTTGATATAGTGGTATTTAAGGTTGGCCGTGCCAATCCAGGATGATTTTTACCAGGGATGTGTGTGATTAAACGATTTAACTCGTCTGTATCAGAAATACTGGGTTGTTGAACTTATTTTTTAAAATATACTGTATTTAAAAAAAAAAAGTAATTTAATAAATATGAAATAGTTGTTATAATTTTAATAAAACTGATTTGATTCATTTTTGTGGGGCCCACGTTCATCAGATAAAAGTCAGATACTCAGTCGGAAGACAGATGATCCAATAATGAACTGAAGGTGTTTGCTGAGTCAGATTTTCCATCATGTGACGAGAGGAAGGAGACTTGTTCTTTTACACATCCATAGAGTTCAATGACAAGACAATGGTGGAGGTTTTACTTGTGAACTTGAAAGGAAAGCTAACTGCTAACTGCAGCTGTGGTCAGTGGCTAACGTACCTCCAAGACTGATTTTATTAGTGTACACATTTAAATTACGAATTGGAATATGACTCTTCTTAAACCATCTGCTGTCATCAAATAACACTTTGACATCTCACATCGGGTTCAGCAGGTACATTCCTAACTGGAATGCACTACTACATTTCTAACTTTTTGACGAGTAGACCAGTCCAAGTGTAAATTAGTCATTTGGAACGTCCCTTATCTTTACTTTTTAGATTTTATGGCGGCTGCAGTTACAGCCACTGAAAAAGCATGTCTGATTGAAGACTGATCATGTCTCCATTCCTCTCACAGAAAAAGGTTAATGCGTTTCAGGCAGTGAGCTGTTGCCACAGGGTGTTTTTAAATTTAGATTTCTCCTTCACTTTAAGTAGATTGAATACAGCTTTTTATTATTCCGTTCCATTATTGCATTAATATTAGAAATTGAAAGGCTTACCCTTTCTCTATTCTAAAAAGCTAACTTAGAATTTTAATGTCGTTTTATTGCAATTTGCTCCTCATGAAATTCCACACTGATACATGAACAATGGGCCATAAGGCTTTGGCACTAAGTGCTAAGCAGTCGCTTTCTTTGTCTGTCTTACTTTCTCACTCCTACTCAGTTTGTCCAGTCCAACTCAATCACAACAATTTTCTTAACTATAGTATAGTTTTATCTGATATATTATCATGTTGTCAATATGAAAATATAAAACTGATAGCAGATATGACAAAAGCTGCCTGAATCTAAATGTATTATGTTTATTAAGGAAAGAGGACAAGGCGGGACTCCTTTAAAGGATATTAAAATCTTTACTCATCATGTTGCCATTCTCAATGAAATATTGCTTTTCTCTGCCTCACTGTCTCCTTCTTTGTGTGCTGCTGTAACATACTACCTCTTGTTATCTGCGTCTGCTAGCTTCTTCTTCAAGCAAAACATTTCTACAATGTGTCTTTGTCCAGTCTTATCTACCCCATTATATTGTGCTCTCAATTGTGTTTACAAGGGGAGTCCATATAAATAACCCAGTGATTTGAAATCGATGAATTCATGACATGTGACCTACAGTACCTTGATGATCAATTTTTAGCTCTCATTTCTTGGCCTTTGGTGTGGTGTGGAGAAACTGGAAAACAAATCTTTCACTGTGTGTGAAAAGAGAACATGTTGAAAACTCACACATGTTTAATTTTATGGCAATGTAAAACTCTTGAGTAATTTGGCTATGCCCTTCACATAAAGGTAAACAAATGATCTGATTTATGAATACTTACTGTCTATTGACTAAACATTAATTTAACTCAGTGCCCAAGACCAATCTAAACACTGCTATATTCAAACTAGTTGTATCATGCTTAATTCTTCACCATTAAACATTCAGCATGGTTTGGAAAATAAAACCACTATGACAACCTACAGATCTGGCAACCAACACCAGTCTCCCAATTACAAACAAGGGAAATCAATCCACTGAATCTGTGGAGATCAAGCACTTGTTCTGCTGCTAAATTGTGACTCAACATAGTCTGACATGGGTTCAGATGTCTGCGATTTTGGATGATGATGATGATGATTATGGCTCTTTATCTGAAACCAACCCAAATATGGGAGCCAACAAGTATATCTTGTATGCAGCAGAATAGCAGAGTGAAAGTTAATGCTCCTTGCACTCCACTCCACATCAGACTAAGACAAAGTGGAATAGACATGAAAAGAAAGCAATAGAGAACTTAATTATTTCAATTCTCATGTTGTTAAGACAGGCAACAGTCCATCTAAGTGCATTAAACGTCAATAAACATGGATAGTAGTTTAAAACATATGTGCCAAGTTACATTGTACCACAATACAATGGATGATATGGCATAATATCCATCTAAACAAAACTAACATGCAGTAGATGTTTTGAGAAAGAGTCCTACCCTGCAGTATGCTGTCAGCGCAGGAGCTGCTAGAAATTGGAGCAAGATTAAACCACGTCAGACAGAGCCACGAAAACAGCACTACCTGCACCTCCCATGTTATGGTCATAGCATTGTTGGTGCTCAAGGCAAGATCATGCTACCAGTCCCCCCTACACACTAGCACACATAAAATATTCCACTTCCGCACGAAACTTCATGCAGGCACATACCGCCATACACTGTGAGCTTTTGCAATTAAAATGAGAGAAGATAATAAAATAACAGAGTCTATTTTATGTATAGCTATGGTTGTTGAAAATACATTCAAGGTGAGTATTATGCAGCCTTGTGAAGACTATTGGCTGAATACAGTGCAACAATCTCATGTGTGGCTTCCCACTCATCTCGATTCGAGAAGCCAGAATGTTGCATAACAGAGTAAAAATATTCAGGAGGACACATACTTCTGTCTTTTTCTAACTTTTCTCGAACTATTTTCTCTTAATTGTGAAGCTTCAGTCATGGCTTTCTGTGGTGATCACAATAGGTGTTGATACTGTTATTATAATATCTTTATGTGATTTGGTCAACTTTTTGTCCCTTTACTGATTAACTTGTAAACCCTCTATGTCTGTGTGTATACTTATTTGACAATTCCCCAGTTTTCACCATTAAATAATTAGTGTGCAGAAGAGTTTTGGTCTGTTCAGGTGTCTTCACCCTTTACATGATGGAACTGCATTAGGCAAGGAGAGTGAGAGGTTTAGGTACTTAGGTACTAAAAAAGAGTCCCTGAGACAGCTTTAGAGTGTGCAGCTTGGACACATGGTGTCCTTACATCATCAAAGCCACTGACTGCCCTTCAACTACAACAAAAGTATGCAACAAATGATGAAATGTCTACTTTGCACTGCTGCAGGTCTTTTTGTCGGGTAAAGTGACCATTTATTTATGTGGGACAATGCCAAAACAAGTGCATCACCAATGATTTTTTACTAATACACCCTGTACTAGTACACCCTGGACAGGTCACCAGACTATAACAGGGCTGACACACGGAGACAGACAACCATTCATGCTTTCATTCACTCCTACAGGCAATTCAGAGTCACCAATTGAACCTAAGCTGCATGTCTTTGGTCTGTGGGAAGAAGCTGGAGGACCTGGAGAGAACCCAATGACCAATGCCGAGAGGGTTCGTTATCATTTCAGCTGTATACATGCCGCCCTGCTGTAAATTAATCCAGGTACCACTTTGAGTGTTTGCGGTGCTGCCATTACTGGGGTGGCAAGTTGTGTCTGTTGCTGACAGTGACAGAAACATGGATTGTTAGATGGACAACAAATTTTCTCAGGTAATTGACTGACATATGCAGCCACTGCTCAGTTTGACACCCTTGCCATAGTGATAGCTAGCTAAGCTGTGTTTACTTAACTGAAGCTAACTATTGTTTCATTTGTGAAAGACATTTTTGTCAAAAGTTTCACATAAAGTAACTGTAAAACTAACTGTATAAGGAATTTTACACTTCTCAGCACAGCTTCATTCATTGTCTAGGCAGACATCACCACAATAATGGCAACTTGATTACTTCCAGTAATCCTCTGGATTCGTCCCTAATGTTATGTGACTGTAGGGGTTCTTCTCAGTTTGGTACTCGTGCTTTTTCTTTGTTTTGTTGTTATCTAGCCAATGACCCATAAAGCAGTTGAGGTATGACATCTGCAGTGCAGGCTTTTATGCTTGTATCTAAAGATTCACTTACTCTGCCTATAGCCCTTAAAAGATTGACTTTATGTAAAGATATAGCTGTATTTTTGCTGCCCTGTATCAAACTGATTTTAGTTGTTTATTTATGATAGTTTTATTCACTTCCAGTACAAAACACTTCCCACAGGACTATCCTCTGCCGTGGGAGCAGCAGACTAAATCAATCACTGCTTGAAATGTGGACATTAATTTGCTTCCACAAGCCTCTGAAATATTTTGTGGTCACAACCTGAACATCAGCAGCTTCTGAACAACAAGACAAACCAGTATTGTTCAGTTATAGTGTGCCAACAAGCCGCTTCATGTGAATGAACTCTGCTGTTTCCAACAGAGAAGAGAGACTGGTGCATTAACTAACTGAATCATTAACTCTGTTTTTGTGTATTTAGTAGCGCTTTCTTAAACAACATCATCATGTAAAGCCCAGTTGAGCAGTCTGACACATAGTGCCCATTGCCATATGTTCTTTAGCACTCCCCACCACCCTCCATTTACTGCAGCTACCCCACTGGCACTGGCTGCAATCAGCAGTGTCATTTTACGTGGCTCTGTTATGGACATGTACCTGCTACTTTTCTAACAACCTAAAATTGTCCCCAACCTCTAGCGAAGGCTCACTTGCTACCCAATGATGAGTGAGTGTCTCTCTGCCTCTGCTGCAATCACTTCAGTACCTATACATCTGTAAGCATAATGTATTACATTCTGATGAATAATAAATCTTAAACAGATCCCAGTCCTTGATGGGATTGGCTTAACCGAGTTTGAAACCATTGTAAATTACTCTATAAACACAAAACTGTGAATACATTGCACTTTCAGTATTATTGTGTGAATTAGGCTACCAAGACTGTAACACTCAGAAGTACACAATGCTGTCATTCTGCACAAAAAACCAACAAACCAAAAAAAATTCTAAATCCACTTTATTCTACGCATCATTAGAGAAAGAAACAATGTCATTGTTGCAGCCCAATCCGCCAGCCTATTATTGCCATCCAAAACTGACAAACTGCACCAACGCTTTATGTTCAGTGAATGTTATAACTTCAGCGAGTTTGCATGTTTTTATTTGTGGCCTATTATGCTCACTTTTCTCTAGCTATGCTATTATATTAATTCCTTGTTATATAATTTTGTTACAGTGTAGCTTACTTGGCAAGTAACAGGGCTACACTTTAACAACAATAATTTTGCTGTTAAATGACAACAGCTTGGGCAAAGTGAGCATAATAGTGACTTACTTGACTAGCACTTGACTTGACGATTAGCTACTGTAGTTAGCAAACTGCTAACTGCAGCTAGCAGCAGCTGGTGTTAGCCTACGTAATGTAGCTGCTGTTAGCTGTCTCCCAGCAGCTCCAGCAGGGCTGGGTAAACTTTGGTATAAGAGAGGGCAAAATGGCTTGTAATTAAGGATTTTGTCAGCCATGCTGAGAAACAAGGTATACAGACATGCCACTCACCCACAAACATTACTAACTGCACTGTAGAACATCTTGGTCCTGATGTTAATGTTAAGTTTATATGTTATCTGATTGCTAATTGTCACATGCCAATGTGACAGATTGATATGTTCCTTAACCACTCCAAAGACATGTTAATGATTACTGAAGTATGCACAAACTGATAACTTTCCAGCTAATTTTACTTCACAACTGGTTGTGCAGACTTTGTGTTTTATTTTTCGCTACAGATGGGCAGCTCCAGATTTGTTTTGATAATTTGTGCTTGGGAAGGCCATTATCATCTGAAGAGGGCACATATATTAAATTGTTAAGTAAATGCATGCATAACTGCACTCTGGTCTGGTGCTTGTGGTTGCACTTGAAGTCTTTATTGATTCATGTATGATAAAGCGCCATGGCTTGTGGTTCCTTGTGCATTATGCTTGATTAGGACTTTAATAAAAAAAATGTAATTCATTAACATTATTAATTCATCACTTCACATCACAGTTGGTTTAAAGCAGTGGGTTTAACACTAAAGCATACCATTTATTTTATATTATTCAGTGTGTTTGAGTTAAGCTGAACAACTTTGTCCCCACCTTCTTATCACTGCCTGACTTGCTTCACCATTAATCAAAGATGTATGCAGGCGAGCATTAGCTCAAAGAAAGGATGAGTTTCTTTTGCTTCTGTTGATCTCATCGACTGGTATCCTAAAAATGAATTATGTTGTTGCAGATTTTAAGTATTTGGAATAAAGAACCTTCACTAGCTGGCCAACAAAAGTAATAAATACTGTAAATCACCATCTCCAGAAAGCACAAATCACATTGGCAAACAAAATAAAAACCTTAAACAGCTAATGGAATGTATATTTGTTCAAATGGTATGAATTTAAAGATGTCTTGGCCATTTTTTACAAAGCATAAACAACTGTATTAGACAGCTTCTTAGTTTATTTTTCCACTCGCATATTGTGTGGCTATAAAACGCTGTGTAAAATACAACTTTACTTTTCAACACAACACAATTTCTACTACATACATTTCTGGCAAAAGTCAGCAGCTTATAAACAGAAAACAAGTTTGAACTGTAATATCATATACTGTAGCATATTAAGCTAGTAACTAATAATGCTGCATGCGAGAAATAAATATTTATACTGTGCAGCATGTTAGTGTCTATACTGACATCAGAGAGAGATGGATGGAGACCAAGGAATAATAGAAACCAGGAAGGAAAACAGTAGAATTGAGCAGATAAACTGAAATATTATCAGATAGATCATAGGCCATATTGGATTATTGTTATCACAGTTTATTACTCTGGCAGTCTGTATGCCAAGTAAGAAATAAAACGCTGTTATATGGTCCAATAACAAATGTATCAAAAATCTATTATTTGTCGATGTGTGTTTTATTTGCTCCTGTGTCTAAGAGTTTATTACAAGGTCCGTTTTTATTTTTACTATTAAATATATAAATATATTACTATTTTACAATTATTTTTTTATCATGTTCAAAATGTAAAAATAGTCACAGAATGCATCTCAAAATGTAAGATCTAGAGATTTTCCGGCAATCTCTGCTGCTACTCCTTAACCGAATTAATCTGCAATTATATGATAACGGAGTGATAACAATGTGTCACAGCCGAGCCAAGACTGTGACAAAAACAGGAGGCACTCATGATGCAGAGATGTGTTGTTAGGAGATCTGCCACCTAAACACTACTGCTGCTCTGGCTTATAGGCATGGGGCCCAACGGGCCGGGTGTGTCCCAAGCCACTGATTAGTCTACTGTCCAATCCGATATGCGGCCCTTGAGAGAGAAAACGGTAAAAGCCAAGTCGGCCAGCAGTTGTTCCGCCACCAATGTGAGGGCAGAGAATGATTTGACAGCCCAGCATCAGCCAGAACCCGAAACACCCTGCATGTGTACTTTGTATGCACTGTGGTTGAGTGAGCTGCCAAAATACTCGCAGACCAATTTTCTTTAGCTGTCAATGATTAGAAAGACTCTTCGTTGTCCACATGTCTACCTATCCAATCCACAACTTGGATGATAAAAATGTAGAAAGTCTCTCTGGAGTACAAATTGGAGTACCTCTTTCCACCGTGAATACACACACAAACAGAGACTTTTTTTTTCTCCTCAGTCCATCAGAGCCTATCCTATTCTGATTCTAAAGCGTGTGTCTGGAGCATATTTATTTTGACCTGTTTTATAGCTCCCTCGATGCTTTGCAGCTGTGAGCAGTCATGTGTCTCACTGATAATGAAAGAAAGGGGAAACAAAAGGAGAGAGGGATGGAGAGAGTCATAGAGAAGAGTGTGAGCGGGCGAGTCATGCATCTATTTGATAATGATGACCCATTGGTTCAGAAGTGTGTGTCACAATCTCAGTGGCAAGGGGAAGCATTTGACACGCTCAGGACATTCTTTGGTTCCTGCCTGCTTCAATTAAGTTCCTGCTGTTTGTGGCTTTAGAGCCTGTGGCTCCACTAATCTGATGTGTGTCTGTGTGAGTGAGTGAATTAGTGTTTATCTCCCCATGTGCATTTGTGTGTGTGTGGTTGCTTGTGCCTGACATTGTGCGCGTGTTTGCAAAGCCCTGCTGCTGATGTATTGGGACCTCGCAGGTTTGTTAACCTGTTCTTTTTAAAGTTGTTGTCTTTCACTCACCTCCAAAATGAACTTTTGGTTCATTTCATTCCCCCTGGTCTGACCATTAAGTCCAGGAACAAGGTTTAAATTCTATAGTCACACTAACTCTAATGATGATCAAACACCATATAAATAGCTTGTTGGATGAAATGCAGGGAGCCAACTTTGCTGTTCTCCAGAGGAAAGTGTTGTTACCTGAATCAAATGGGTTTGATTTCCACAAAAATTAGAACCATGTGCATCTTTTGTCTTTATTTAACCTAATTGTTTTTTATTTAGCTGATTTTTAGCTGAGCATGATATATTAATGTTAGCATGTTACCACACTTGCACCCTAATGCAGAGAACAATATCACACATACATACACTCATGCATAAACATGCTTAAATTCACATTTTGAGTGTGAGATTGTAGTTATTTAAAATAACTAAATAATAATGTAATTAAAGACAATAGTTTTAGGCCTGAGGGCAACACCTCAAATTCTTGGTTTAGAAATTATGTTGGGTCGTTGAAAATGATCTGCTACTCCCTGAGTACGGGCTAAAGATAGTGAAATTCTCCTTTTCTCTATGATCTTTGAGTAATAAGTGCAAGCGTTGTCTTTAACTGTCTGGTTGCCATACCATACTTATTCACAATATGAAATTACATTTTTTAAATAGTTTGATAAAACATTGTTTCACATTATAGGTCTAAGGACCCACCTTTGTCATTACCCTGACCATCATTATCTGTATAGTATGCAGGCCAGCAAGAAAAGGAAAATGCACCATACGATGGGAAAAAAGATGTAACCAGAGTGCATTAGACAGAAAAGATAAATGGAGCGCTCATTCAGAAGAGTGAAAGCATGGTGGTGTTTGTGAAAAGAGATAACACATTTGTCTAACAGCACTACCCTTGATATGACAGTTGTTTGACAGTGATTTTAACCCTTTGGACTGCTCTTACTGAGCTGCTGACCCCCACAGGTTGCACCACCATGTCCCTGTATTTTATTAGCAATTGTTGGAAGCTTCTCGTATATTTTTTACTTTCTGCCTGTAAAACTTTATCCCAGTCCGCCTCTGTCTTTTAGTGATGAGCTGCTTTCTTGTACTTCTCTGACATTAATGGCTGAATGCTTCAAGTTTAGCACCTCAAGAATTGCATACTTTAATTAAATCAAACCCCAGCAATGCAGTTAATGATAACTTAATATGTCTTAGTCCACCATGGTGAGAAATGTATATGATGAATCAATACAGCTCTGTATTCAACAGTACATTTTATCATAAACTTCTTCAGCATGCCCCGCTTGGCCTAAAGAAGAGTTAAGCGATTTGGTATTTCAGTTTCTTTCCTCACATACTTATTTTGAATTTTTAATGCTACTCTTTTGGTCCTTCAGTTTACTGTCCTGGACTCAAGACACAAATCAATGGCAAGTGCTTACTCCCACTCTATCTATTTTATTGTTTAGTACAATTGAATAAGCTGCATTTTTTGAGAGTTGTCAGTAAAATGGGCAGGGATTAAACCTTGAGCCTTCTGTTTTAAGGTTGCAGGCAGATCCCTGTACTGTTTTTTGTTGTTGTTGTTTTCCTAAGATAATGCAACTCATATCATTTGTGCAAACATTTAGAGTAACTGTCCTTTTTTCATAGATGTTGAAACATCAGATAGCACACAAGATTAAATGCAACGGTGTTAAGAGCAACAAATTTCAACTTTAAAGTACATTATAATTACATTATTAATTGAATTCATGTCATAGTAATTGCAAAAAAAACCAGTTTATTTAAATATCACAATTTCTTGTGCTGACTGTTTAGTCATCCGTTACAGATTTGTTGCAAATAATCATTTTAAATAATAAGTAAGTAAGGCTCAACTTTGGCCTTTTGTATTGTATTTTTGTATTGTATTTTTGTATTTTTGTATTGTTTTGTATTGTATTGCCTGATATAACCACACACACTTTGATTATGTGTCCTGTGGTAAGAGAGAACTAGTCACCAGAGTGTAAAGTAAACAAGCTCCTCTTGCAACACTGATACAAAGTGAGGCATCAAATGGAGAAAAATGCAAATGAGCTCCTGATTATGCGTCCTCAAAGTCCCTCAATGTGAGTCTAAAAAAGCGCTAATTAGTTAAGCAAGACATTTCGCACAGCAAATATTTCAATTTTCAGCTGATTTTTTTTAAATACACATGTTAATTATCACAAAACAATTCCTGGGTTTTTCAAAAAACAAACAAAAATTATAAGCAATTTGATCAATGGCTCGGCCCAGATGACACATACTTTGCCATCCCTTTAGTTTGAAACCACCATGTTTACCTTGTCAACATACCACTTCAGTAATGCATGGTAACAGTACATCAAGGTTCAAGTACCCGTAACAAAACACTCTACAGTGTCCATTAGCTTTTAGGTTCAGCCTTTTAGCTTCTGCATGTGCTGCATTTTTGTAGCTGAACCCGCCCTCTGACCTTCCTGTTGAGGTTGTTGATGTTAAAAAGGATTTCCCTTTGCACTCAATACTGTAACACGTTTCTTGAACCTAGTGCCACACCACCTTCATCTCTTATCTCGAGCCACGTCATCTTAAACAATCTCCACAGTAGACATAGCCTTTATCAGTGGTTGGACATCTAGTCAGTGTCATTGGGTCCTCCATGACTTCTACATAGCCCAGTGTGTTTATCTGACAGAAGCCCGATAGACCTCTCTCTGCTCACACACTCCTCCTCCTTCACTTTTTCTACAGCTTTCAGGGTCAGCTGGCTAGAGGGACAATTAGGTCACCACTCTATCACCTGAAGAGCATTAGCCCTGTGTTCATATTCATGTGTGTGTGTGTGCACTCTATGCGTCATTGTCAGTGTGACCAATTGAGGCACTACAAGGACACAAGGGTATTATTGTTGTCAGGCTTCCATAGCATTACAGCAGATCTGAGTTATCGCTATCTGTCAGCCTGTAAGCTATCTGTAAGCCTAAAAAGAATAGTTTTTTTTTTTTTTTTTCAAACAACCTGGAGGACATGAAAAGCCTATGTTGAAGGTATTAACATGGTGCATGCCCTTTTGATATTGTTGCATTGTGGTGGTTTATGTACAGGCAGCGTCCAAAATTACCACCCACTAAGCACCAAATGTGGGTAGATTTTCTGTTTGGCGAGTAATCTCAAAAGGCTATTCACCACACAAGTGGGTAAATGTTTGTACCAAAATAGTTGTGTAATTTAAAAAAAACAAAAACTTGAGTATATCGTATTTTGGTGTAATTTACAGGCACTCTGCTTCTGTCCTCTGCTGTCTGTGTCACACACACACACACACACACACACACACACACACACGCAGGCACATGCACACTATACCAGATGTGTTTTAATGTGTCTAAACAGAGCCAGGACATTGAGTGTCTCGAGTCCATGTAGCTTACTGTAGAGAGTTAGGAGTCTGATAAAGTTTAAGTTGATTAAAATGATTGAGGATCTGTTTAAATGCGCCTTATGTTTGAAGTTACATTTATTAGAAAATACTTGAATAGAGTATTGATGTTAAGACTTCTTGAGTTATTTGTTGCTTGAATTGACACTTACTTGGCTCCGCCCCTTTTTGCTCTGTGCGGCAATAACAATTTAGCGAGCTTGGTACTGGCAGAACCATGGTCAACTTTTCACCTCACCTGTTATATATGCGAGGCTTGTTTTTGTTGAAAATAAAACCAAATCTTGATGGTGGTTTAAAGATGTGTCTGGGGGACCTATAAAAGCAACAATAGGACTGCTTGCTGTGGTAACCTTCGTCACTACTCTGCTGAGTTGGCATTTCCATTTCAAAAACCTGGAAAAGAACAAAAAAATACACAAAATGATTTTGCTTCAGATTTAGCTCTGGCCTCTTCTTTCAGTTTGTATTCAGCATGATACTGATTATCGTAATGAACAGTTCTGACTCGAGTGAAGGCTACATCTGACACAAAAAGTAATTTATTATTTTTGCCAGTAAAAATCTGCTTGCCTGGTAGATTTATTTTTTCTACTCCTCTCGTCAAAGTTAATTTCGGACACAGTACAGAGCAAAACGCACATTTAAGCAGCATCACAGATATGTTCCCTCACAGCCTGTATTTCTCTCGCTTCCTCTCCACTCCTTTCCTCAGTCATCAGCTCAGAGAAGTAAAGCTCATATCATCTGTAAGTAAGGAGAAATAGCAATAGCAGGGGCAGCAGTGAGAATAGTAAATTTTGAAAACGGATCACCTCCCTCCTTCCTACTGAAACAAGTCATTCAGGCAAACAAACGATCGAGAAAGAATATGAGGGCTTATGTGAGAGGGAGGATTGATGGGGGGTATTGATAGAATTTACACTCCTGGTTGAATTGACAATTATCCGCTAGATGAAATTGGAATTGGGTTGTAGAAGTGGTGGAGACCTTTTTGCAGTGAAACCCAGATGCAAATATTGGGATAATTTACATGAGCGCTTGATACCCTCTCTGCCTCATATATTCAAGGATTTAATAGCCTACTTTCCTCGCAACTCTTCTCGAAAACAGAGGGAGAAAGGCAGAAAGGCATTGAGGGGGAGGAGGGGATTGGGGAAAAGAAAGGAAGAGACAGATGCAGAATAGAGCTAGGAGCAAATTCAGCCCTTAATTTGCAAACCATAAGCAAATTATGGGTACACAATTTCTTGCCTCCTGCCAGTAGCTGGTGATGCAGCTTGTTTTGGCTGGGTTGCATTTCCTCCCTGCAATCCATAAGGTGGGCCAAATACCAAAGCCACCTCTCTAACCTGGGGCAAAAAGACACGGGGGGTAAAGACGGAAGCTGAGAAAGGAGAGGAGGAAGGAAACAAGAGTGTCAAGAAATACATCCACAAACACAATTACCAGGAGAAAAAGGGCATTTATTCTCCATACAGTATTTCATAGAAACAGCAGTTTGACATGTCAGAGGGAAACAAAATTGCTTCGCATTTACAATGAATATTTAGATATTACATCTTTGCGGCCCCTTCAGATCTCTGCATACTAAAGTAGGAAAAATCTGCAAAGGTAGCAATTGAATGGATGGTGAAGAAGAAATGCTGAGAGACAGGTAGATGATTAAAATCTCTATTGCTTATTATTAAATGGAAATATATTTTCTGTGACACATTTCTCTTCGCTATTTCAGTATTTTTCCTACTTCCTGTAGTGCTTAATGGTGTAGAGTATCAGTGCTTGGAAGAACATCACAGACACGCATGCAAAAAGTCACACAGAGACACACTCTCACTCCAGTCACCTGAGTGATTGTGAGGTGGGAAAGCCTCATTAATCATGCCATGCCTATGAGGAGGCAGAGAGCATAGAAACAAGTTAAATAGGAAGTAGGTTCCTTCCCTTGGCTTTGTCACACAATTACGTTTGTGACTGTGATTGAGTGTGTTTGCCTGCATTCATGTTGGTGGAAAGTGAACCTCCTTTGAGACAGCGGCACCGATGTATCAGCATTTACAAACTGAGTTTTTAAGCAGAACAACACAATTTAGGTGTATTGGACAATGTTGCCCGAGGCTCAAGGGTATTTCATGTTTTTCTTCTTCAAATTTTCTTCTTTTGCTCTCATCGATATTGTAGTTTAAAGTGTGGATATAAGGGAACAAGTGCAAAAGAGAAGTACTGGATCAGGGATACATCTTTGGCCTTAGACTGGAATCCAGGACATCACAAGTACAAAGTACCTGAGGCCACTGAAGCCCCAGGACGACCCATTCAAAATATTTTCCTTTTATCCGCCTAAAGGGTACAATGAGTTGCTACTTCAGCAGCCCTCACTTCTGGAGAACCTCTGGTTGCAATTAATTTTTTTATCAGCCTTAATAATCCCAGACATAAAATACAGTATGTTGGGTACCAGCTCAGTGGTGAATGTTATCTCTGTGGGCTAATAAGGTCTTACTTTGTGTGCCATTTAACAGAGTCTGCATTTACAAGGACTGCACTAATTTAACTATAGACTGTATTTTAAAAGGGAATATTTGTTTACACTGTTTGCTTAAAAGCTGCTTTATTAAATTGTGTTTACATGCAGTAGAGCATAGATGATTAAGTCTGTAACAGTGATCGAATGAAACTCCCTGAGACAGTTAAACTGCAATACAACAATTCAAAACGGTGAAATTAAAAATAATTTATGATACACTTCTTTAAACAGCAGATAGCACAATGTACTATACAACATTTCTCACATTAGCAACTGTAGTAAGGTGTAAAAAAAAAACATGGCGTCCGCAGACTGCATGATCCTGTTTTGAAATCTGAGCTGTGGCTTCATTTCCATTCCTTACAAGGTAAAAGGACAGGCACAGCCTTAAGCAATTTTTTTTCCATTAAGAATTAGTCCTCAATCTCATCCTCTTAAAACAACCCAGGATATTATTTATAACCTTTCATACTTATGTTATAATAATGTTAATACATCATAATTCACATTTGGCAATCAGCCCTAAATGTTAACATGTTTCTACTTCAGTATTTTCCTGCTGTGTTTGTGAACATTTAGAAAATATAGTTATTGGAGATGTTTATTTTTTTGCCAGAACATGGATCTAGCTGAGACCTCGGGTGTTTTTATTTTACAATCTATAGAAGCTATAGAAGGAGTAGAAATTTCAACTTCCACTACTTGCAAGATACATGGAGAAAAGAAGAAGACACGAGAGGTCAAAACTCACTTGTACACTTGTAGAACTGAGACAAACTTCATTTCATGGCCAGGGTCATCATAAAACACATTGCTTTTCATTTTACAGTTTTTACACTTCCAGTACCTCAAGAAACTCCCAATACTTCAAGGACTAAACCTTTTCATTCTGACATTTTCCGTTTATTTGCTGGAACATACAAAGTGGTAACAAAGGCGGAATGTTTTATTATTAAAATTATGTATATATTTTTAAGTAGGGCACAGTTGCCATGGTTCTGTTGAGTGAAAAGTCATTTTGATTTTCAATTCAGTCAAGGGTCTATTCACAAGGAATTTATGCCTTTCCAGGAAGTTAATTGACTTTATGAAAAGGTTTATAATTCCCCATAACAGAGGTAATGTGTGAGTGTACAGGGCTAGGGCTTGCAACCATCCAGGGCAATATCCTTTCACAACTTTTTTTTACAACTCTAGTTTCTTTGTTCTTGTAAAAACATGATTTAAATATATTTCCTGTAGCTCAAAAAGGCCAATAGTAAGATAAACATGTACATATACATATGACAATACAGTAGATCACTGTTAACTGTGTCAACCTCTCCACAAGATCTGCAACCTCAGTTTACAGTTGGGGCGAGTGCTGGCACTGTGGAAAATTTCCTGTGTTGTGCCGGTACCAAAAATAAAATGTCAAGCTGAACTTAATGACTACAGACCAGTAGCCCTCACTTCTCAAATCATTCTTTGATTTTTCAAGCGCATTCAACACCATCCAACCCAACGTACTCACAAACAAGCTCACAGAGATTGGAGTGGATCTTTCCTTCATCTCCTGGATCACAGATTACCTGACAGGAAGACCACAGTATGTCAGGTTGGGGAACTGGGATATTAATGAGCAGCACAGGGGCTCCACAAGGGACTGTTCTGGCTCCATTCCTGTTCACACTGTACACAGCGGGCTTCAAATACAACTCTGAATCCTGCCACATCCAGAAGTACTCAGACGATACTGCTATTGTGGCGTGTATCAGGAATGGACAGGAATCTGAATATAGGGATCTGATAAAATAATTCAGTGACTGGAGTCACAAGAACTATCTCCTACTGAACACCTCAAAGACTAAGGGAATGATCATAGATTTCCACAGGTTCAAGCCCCCTCTTCAGCCAGTGAATACCTGTGGGGTGGACATGGAGGTGGTGCCAAGTTCTAAGTATCTAGGTGTATACCTCGATAATAAGTTGGACTGTTCCCTAAACACAGACGCTCTCTACAAAAAGGGGCAGAACCGCCTCTTTTTCTTAAGGAAGCTCAGATCTCTGGACATCTGTAGTGAGATGCTGCAGGTGTTTTATCAGTCTGTGGTGGTAGTGTGTTGTTTTATGCTGCAGTCTGCTGGGGAGGCAGCATCAGACACAGAGATGCAAGGCGCTTGGACAAACTGGTCTAAAGAGCTGGTTCTGTGGTTGGAGCCAGGTTGGACACATTGGAGGAGGTGGTGGAGAGATGCACTGTCCAGATGTTCAAGTCCGTCTTGAAATACCCGGATCATCCGCTACACAACAACTTTATGGACCAAAAAAACAGCAGTGGACGGCTCTTCTCTCTTTGTTGCAGGATGGAGAGATGCAGGCTGTCTCATTCTTCCAGAGTTACGAGTTACCAGACTAACTGAATTTCCCCATGGGGATAAATAAAGTCATTTGATTTTGATTGATTTTTGATTTTATATGTTACAATTTTGTCAGATATTGTTCATTTGTCTTCTCATTTTCATGAAAAGAATTAAGACAAAGTTAAAAAAATTACAGTAGTTCATAGAAATTGTAAATTGGCTAAGCCTCAGTCTCAGTACAGTTGTCAGCCGTGGCTGGATCTGTGGAGCTGATTGCGGCTCATTTACCCTACTTATGGTAGAAGCACAAATGTCAAGGTAAAATGACCAGATCAACCAAACAATTCTAAAATGCATACATTGTGGTATGCTTAGGACGGATGAAGACTGGGTCGACATTGTACATTTTTTCTCCATCACTCATGTGATGACTAGGATCAGGTTTTGACATCTTTAAAAAGTAACTGTCCTCCTTGCTGTGACAGCCACTTCTCCATCAGATGCTTGTCTTTTGTGTACAGGAGGATTTTCTTGTTTCACTCTTTTATTTCAAACAAAAAACAACGACCCTATAGCATTCAAATACTGATTTGGATGTCAATTTCTATGGCAGCAGTTAAAGCCTTGAAGCATTTGGGTCAGCCCTAGTCCTTATAAAAATGGTAACTGTAGCTTAGCCAGGATATAAAGACAGCTATCAAAATAGTCCTAAAGGTGCAACACTTAAGTCTATCCTCCCAGAAAAAAAACACTGTCCATTACAACTTTTAGTAGTTAACTATTACCTCTTACACTACACCACTTAAACCTACACTAAGCATCTAGTTCACATGATGCCTGCAATTTCTAAATGCAACACCATTATCAACAGCACCAGGGTGATTGGGCAGCTAACCCTCTTGACTTGATATTGCAATGTGATCTAAAGGTTAGATGGATGCACAGATGGTGAAATAACATAATCAACGGTGTGTAGGCAAATTGCTTTTTTTGCTTTTATACACTGATTTTAGTAGGTGATGAAAGAGGACGATAGCACGTGTAAAGTCCTTCAAGGCCTGTATACCTCCATCCCTTCTGCATCAGCACTTATTGCACACACACAGACACACACACACACGCACACGCACACGCACGCACACAAACTCATGCTTCTTCAAGCAAGATCAGTTGTAATTTATACAGGGCCTGTCCTTGTGTGTGAGGGTCACACAGTATAGAAGTCACTCCCTTTGCGCCACATGCACACAGACAACATACTGTAATATTGAGTAAGCAGTTTTCCGAAATATTGTTATTCCTGGTGAATTTATGAAATTAAAATGATTAAAGACCCATCGCTGAGTAATGTAGTTCCAACATGCTTGTTCGCATGTGAGCAAAATCATAGCGGCAATAAATCATTAGTTTTGACTTGGAGGACAAACACGATGAAAATGCACATCATGTTAACAGCTTTACAACGTTGTGAGAAGAAAACTCCAACAATTTTAAGCTTTATATCAGCAAATAGAGTTAAATATCTGTATAATGATATTTGTCACATTCTTATGCCAACCAATGGAAGAAGAATTATGTACCTAGCCTGTCAGGCTACAGCACTGCTGGTAGCAAAGGTGATAATCATTTTCACAGTACACCATTTTGTTATTACATCTGCCAAAGAGGTTATGCTCGGGATTTGTCTATTTGTCTGTCTCGTTAACATGGCGAGACAGGGCATTTGTACTGCATTAATGTGGTGTTTAATGAGGAAAATTAGTTCCTGATCAATTCACATGATCGGTTTCCTTTCGTCGGCATTGTCATGCGAATAATATTAAATAGCCACCAACTTGTTGTGTAAATGCTCTGAGCAATAAAATCCAACACATCTTCTTTGCAGCATTCATGTTGTTTCCAAAGTACGACTTAAAGTCCAAAATCCAAAGAATGACTTCTCAACTCTGGAAATGGGTGCACCTGAGGAGCGCATGAACAAAGTGACAATTGCAAGTGTGTGACAACATGGAACGTTCAGTAATTAAAAATAAATGGGAACATCAACAAAACAATTACAATAAAAAAAACATTTTCAAGCATTACCAGGAGGGAAGCCGTCCATCACTGTACTATTTACAGTACTTTATGATATAACAAACTTTCACATTTACTTGTTGACCTAAATCTCTGACAGCGTATCCATCAATTCACTAAGACCAGACCCACCCATTTCCTCTAAAGCTTCCTCCTAAAAGCTGTTGCCTTACTTATCCAGCCTGCTCAAGAGTCTCTGTAAAACCTCAAAATCTTTGGACTTCTCACCATCTAATGAAACTGTAAGTCTTACTACTGTCACTCTTTATTGCCATGGAATATATTTCCTAGTTTTTTTCTTCTCCCGAGTCTGAAATATCTTAACAGTACAGGAAAGTTATAGTGCGTGACGCAACACACTTGCAGAACATTTTTTTGCATGCAATCCTATCCATTTAGCTTAATGTCCTCACGGTACACTGGGCCAATCCAGTTACTGTCAGTAATCAGTCACTGTGTTGCTGTTACCACACATCATGTGGTCTTACTGCTAAAATGTAAAAGTGTACATACAGTATAGAGTATAAGATCTAACTTATCCCAAGTCTACCTTTATTTAAAGCATTTTTTTACAACAGGTTGTGAAATTGAATATGTTGCACAAAACCAGGGTGCCCATCTATGATATTATTTCTTTAATATGACTATGACAAAACACTGGCACGGTCCTTCCCTTTTCCTTCCCCTGCTTTTGTGTCCAAGGTGTTGGAGCCAATACATAATACCTTGCTGTCAAATGAAAGTCAGGTACTGCCACATACTGCAATGATTCTTCTTAGCAATCTTCTCGTTCACTTTGGCCCAAACAAAGGAAAAATGGATGAGATACTAGGGCTTTTTTGCACTTGAAGGCTTGCAATTCCTCATGGTCAGCATATTTGTGCTGAAAAAAAATCTCTTAAATCAGCTTTTTAGGGATCAAAAAAAGTATTCTGTACATTTTCAAAATTATAGACATAATTTTGTAAGGTTTTCATGAATAGGTTCCATTGGACTTACAATCAAAGTACTCATTGTGTATTGTACCTAAATAGGTTTATAACAAAAAAGCCTGTCATGAAGTGACTTATAAGGATTTTCCATTTCAGAGTTGTGGGTTTTTTTAAGCTGTGAATTGTCCAATAAAGCTTTAAATATAAAGCATTCCGTTGGTGTTGTATTGCTTCTATTTCTACCTATAATACCTGGTCTTTACCATTCATGTGCGATAATTCTTTGTATGCGGGTCTTGTAAACTGAAAGTCGAGCATTGCTGGCCTTTAGAAAAAAAATCTCTTTAGATGTCTCTAATCCTCACAAACCCAAACAAAGAAAGGATGGAGGGCAAAATACTGTCACGTAGGCTTTATATTGGCTTTGAAGAGGCTTAACACTTTCTGCTCTCCTTAGGGTACGCCATTTGGCACCCTCTTCTGTCAGCTATATTCATCTGAAGTGCTTACAGACAGGCCAAAGGTGTAGATAATATTAAAAGGCTTCTATTTACTACTTTTGAGATGAAAAAGATCAGTTTGGTAGCCTTGGCTCTCAAACTCTGCTTCTATAAATGTTTGCAGCAGGTTATTTGTCCAGTTTTAAAAAATGGGGTAGTACTCTGGTAACAGTTTTCAGTTTTCCTCTAGATGTCTTTCAACTTACACTGTAAAGAGAAAAATGTGCACTTTATAGCTTGTATTGAGGGAAAAGCTATAGGGATTGTTGTTAACAGAATTTACAGGAGCTGGCCCCATTTTACATCTCCATACCTCAACTCTAAAATAGTGTTTATGACCAGAACTAAGGATAAAAGTCAGACACATAGCTGGAACAGAGTCCTCTGCTGTTGGCTGAAAGTACTACAAGTTACTGAAAACCATACCATACAGGTTATGACAATAGCCACACCACTGATGTCAAAGATATGCTGCACACTCCCTGACTCAACAGCTTATTCTGATATGCTAGGTGGGAGAAAATGAACATAGAAACTGTTAAATGCCTGTATATAATGGATCTTGTACATGCATATAGTGTTAAGGAAAACATATAATTTATAGATGTTTTATATGAACAGAAATACATTGGTGAAGTCAAGAAACATTGTTTTTATATTGAGTGCTTTTGTCAGTGCAGGTCCATGCATGTTGAGGTCAGACTATGGATCAATATGCTCAGGTCAACCAGCATGTTGATTAATCTTTAAGTATGTATTGCACCCACCGCACCTCCACATTTAGACAATAATGATTGCTAGACATGGTGGGATTATTAATGCGCAGATCAGGAATGAGCATTGACAGATAAACTCAAAATCACCAGTTAATCTGTTGCAATTCAGTTTAGACAGCTAAAGATAAAATACGATACAGAGAAAGATCCAGAATTGTTTTCTTTGTCAGAAGATTGAGAGAAACCTCAACATCTCAGTGAGGCTGTGAGACAGGCAGAGACAGAGATAGTGAAGTAGTGAAACAACATGTTCCCACAGGTTTATTCTTTAGGAACAGGTTCTTGGACTGTTTCCAAAGGTTACAAGAAATCCTTGAAAGATATATAGCAGAGGGAAGGTATGAATACATCATGCTCACACAATTGAGGAAGTCATCAGCTTTGCTTCCACATGGCTGCCAGGAAATTACAATAATTCCCAGTTGGGGGTTCACAAACAATCCCAGGGTTTTAAATGAACAGCCGCTATAATTGTCACCTGTTTCACAACTAAAAGGCTCAATCAACCATAATTTCAAGTGCACTACTAAAAAAAAAAGGTCAGTCCATTTTTAGACTCTAATAAATCAAATGTGTAAATCTACATGTTAATTCAAGCATTCCCATGTTGATGATTTTTCTTATCCGTACAAAGAGTGTATGTGTTCTTTCTCTTTGTTGGATGAAAGATCTGGGAATACGTCACCACCACCCGCTCCGTGTACACAGTCCTCTTCCCAGTGTAAAACAAGTCAAAGTACATTGATGCTTTCAGAGTTGTTACAACAACAGATTGAGTAAAATGCCCCCCAGTGTTGGTGAAAATTTACATAGATACAGTTAGGATTACTGTGGAGAGCCTCTCTCACCTCTCTTGGTTTCACACTGAGAGAAATTGTCACAGTACCAGCTTCATATAGAGTGACAGTTGAAAAACTGAAAACCAGTACAGTGGAGAAACAGACCAGGTAGGCGAATTCCAGGTGTTGCAGTCAGCTCTATAACTCGCATTTCTTTCACCTGTTGGGGTGGTGATTTTGAGATTGAGGAAGAAAGGACATCTTAGTCAGCTTCCCTGGATTTAAATTCAATTTTAAATTGTTACAATAAAAGGAAGAATGTGAGTACAAGAGCTGATAATCAGTTGCAAAGTACTCACTCTTTTTTTTTTCATGTCAGATGCTCATTTTGTCCACTTGAACAAGCTTAAAATGCAATAGTTTCAGCATGTTAGTATAACATGCATGTTAATATAACTCTGAAGTCTAAATGAAACCACTCCTGAAATACGCCTGTACTATCCTGCTCACATGAACAGTTACCATTCATGACATTTGTGTCCTCTAAAAGGAGCTTATTCTTGTAAGTGTAAGAGAAAGCAAGTGTCTTAAATAGATTTCAGGGGTGTTTTCATGTTAACTCCTACTCCCTATAGCTTCTGAACATATTTCAAACAGTGTCACGACAGTCATTATTTCCCTTTGTGCGGGTCAGTGTCAAATCCGGTTTCAACCCTGGCCATTTGTAATATATGGCAGAGACGTCAAAGGTTTGTCCCAGTTTATATTTACACATTTGTCCAACAGTGTTTAAAAATCCATGTTCCTGTGTCTCCTAAACATAACTATCAGCCATTCTAGCTATTCGCAACAGAAAAACCCTTTTCCGTTCCCTATCTAACAACCTTGTCTCAAAACCATCACATCACAAGATCAACTAATGGCTCTCTGGTCAGTGGAGGAGGAGAGGCAGTGGAGAGGATTTAGAGGTAGGGCAGATAGGGCGAACAAGATAGGGAAAGAGGGATGAAAGGGAGATGAGAGATGTGAAAGAAGGGGGAGAGGGACAGAGATTGGAGAGATTGAGGATGGATGGAGGGCAGTGTGGCTGAGCAACATGAAAGTGAAAGTGGACCGCAGCTGGGCGAAAGCTGGGGCAGCCTGCTATTAAAAGTGTGCAACAGTGTCGAGCAGGGACTGTAAAGTGTGCTTCAATCTGGGTGTTCCTGTCTCTGCTAACCTGTGTTCATCATTCCCTACGTATCCAATGTGTTTCATTTGCTTTAATAGCACCTTTTCATCAGGCCTGTGTTAAGCAAGTCATTTTGAATGGATCATATTTCTAAAGCAAACATTACACTCATTATCATTTAACAATAGAATAATTTGGATGTGCCTCTTCGTATCAACATTTTATTCAGTATTTTATGGTAAACACTCAATTTAGGATTGCCACCTATGCTTTCACTATTATTTCACTTTACTACATCATTCAAAAAGCCTCCTATCCTGTTGGTTGTTTTACATTTTTAGACATTTTCAATTAGGCACTGGTACCTTATCGCTAGCAATTGAAGTACACAGGCGTGCCTTAAGAGCAGCAATTTATATGATTTTAGTGGTGTTGAGAATGATTTTTGTTTTGTATTGTGAGGAATGTTTTATTTGAAAAAATTAACAATTTTGATTTGTTTGGGGCACGAGCAGAGAGATGACAGGAAATGAGAGAGAGAGAGACGTAACAACGCTTCCCACATGTACTCAAAGCATGGACGATGCAGTCGACGTCTTAACCCCCAAAGTATGAATGTAGAACATGCATGGCAGCTAAGACAAAGGGTTTAAGAAAAATATCAATACACTTATGCTTCACAATGATATGTTGTGTGATACTGTATTGGTTTTTAATGAATAGTTTACATGCAAAGATACATAGCAGACAGATGTTGAATGAGCGTGATAAATGCAAATCCAGATCCCGTTGATTGTATAAACACTTTTTAAAATCTTTTTTATGCACATATTGGTGTACTCTCTATACTAAACAGTTTTCCTAAAATTTGATTTGAAAAATAAGAATATATTGCTTGCTATAAACGCTGTATCATGATGCATATCATATCGCCAGATTCTTGTCATCACACAGCCCTCACTAAGGCAGTATGGTAGATTCTTCAGACAGTTTAAACCTTTTAAAGTTGAATTTAGTGAATTGTCATGTGGCCATGTATTGATGTTGCTGTCTTGTAAGCACATACTGGTTGGGCAACACATGGTTCAGGGCATTTAAATCAATCAATCAATCAATCAATCAATAAATAGGATAGGAATAATATACTACTTTCCATTCTCTGCATAGCTCTAAGAAGACCATAGATTTAAAAAGTATACCAACTGAGTTTCATCCTATCCTTGTTGAAAGGATTTTTGATGACACAATGTCAGTGCAGGCTCCAGCCAAGGTTGTGCCTGAGGCAAGCTTGGGAATTTTTTCAGGATTTGGGCTTGAGAGCTGATCTCAAGCTGGGTTCTTTATGAAATCCCTTACAGTAACATATTTAATGTTGCAGCCAGTGCAAATCATGGAATAGCTTCATATAAGCCACTTGACATGGACAATAGAAACCTCCCAGGGATCGTATTACAAATTGTTGGACAATGATGATGCATACAGTGTGTAAATACCTCAGTGTTAGTGACACCTCTGATTTCTAAGAACGACTATACTACATTCTATATTTATGACCAAATAAAGCATGCTGGTGAGTAGCTGCTCCAATTTTCTATGAGTTACATTGTGCTTTGATGACTTACTGCTTGATATTCAGTTTTGCCTTTGGAGTTAGGGAGGCGTTTTTGTTTTGTTCTGTGGTTTAAGCTAACTTCCAGATTTCCGCATCACTCAAAGCAAAACAGTTTCCTGCTGTGATGGTGTTATACAGCCCCCCAAAAAATGTTTTTCAGCACCACTGAGAGACTGAGCAGCACATTTTACTATTGTTTTGGGAGAAGGTTGAAAGTGTACACCGCTAGTTTCTAAAACTGGATAACCTCATTTTCATCAACATCACAGAGGACAGTTTCCAGCTGTGATTACATTATAACAGAGAAAGGAATGGCATTTTGGTAGCAAAGAATGAGTGCAGAGACAGAAAGGTGAAATAGCAGGCTATCCAAAACGAATCAATACATACTAATCAGTATGCTTAGTTCACTGAACTTTTGACAAAGTCTGATTCCAACATAGCCGTCTTTCAACAAGTTATATTTTTTGTACCTGTATTCAAATAAGGGTGAAATCCAAGGTCCTGTAAACAGTATGGCGAACTATAATGTTGAGCACTGTACTGTACAGCTATTTTATGTTGAATTCATACTGCTGTTGCAATGCACAGTATACAGTATGTATAGTAGTTAGTAATTAGGTGCTCTGTTTATGTGACAAATACAGTAGGCAAAAATAAAACATTTAAACATTTGTTTTGCATGCAAATCCCTGCATGGTTTTTGTCTGAGGCTGCAGGATATCAGCATAAAGCGGGCATGTCTGCGACGTGGAGACTCGTGGGTATCCCTGGAACCCATTTTCATTTAGATATCTTGAAGTCAGAGGTCAGTGGGCCCCTTAGAAAATGTCCATGTCAGTTGTCCCCTTGCTGAAAATTAAGCTTAACTTTTGAGTACCACAATATGGTACCAATGGATTCCTTATATTGTCTTGTTTCATATGATACCAGTATATTATCTGTAGTATTAAACATGGTGCCCCCTACAGCCTCTAAAAGACAAAAGTCTGCAAAAACGTTCTGACGGCCTGCTGGCTTAATATAGAAGCATAGCAGGTTAGACCTGTTTTTAGCACTAGTACCACTTATAAAATGATTTTCTGACTTGCACACACTGTGGGCAGTTTTGAGGTAAAATGACATGTCCGCAGAGAGTTGAATCCCTTCTTTTAAAAATTAATCAGATTTAGGCTTAGACACTAGTGAGAGTACGATTTTTAGCATCTGTGAAATGTTCTGGAGCCTCATGGGGTTTTAGTTAGATTTCACAATGGTAATTTTTGGTCAGGAACATACCCTTTTAGCAATGGAACTGAACTTACAGGCTAGATTTGGCCTTTGATAGGGTGCTGCGAGCCCCCGGGTACACCTGATCTGTGCAGGGCTGCTGCGAGTGGTGTAACTGGCTTACAACAAACAACGAATGGTTGAAAAACAGGCAAAAAGTCAGTTAATTTGAAGCCAAAGAATTTCAATAAAAGATAAGTTATTGGCCTTTTAATCCTTATTCATTTGATCTGATGATTATTTACTTTTTGTTTTTTTATTAACTGGCCTAATATCATTTAATGAATATGGCCCTGGGCAAAGTAATCTGAGTATGCCTGATGTCTAGAATGGACATGGTAAATAACATTTTTATCCCCATTCATAACACCCATTTGTATCTTAACAGCATTATGGTATTGGTGAATGTATTTGTAAGGTAAAAAACAACAACTTTGTTTAATATCAATACTTTATACATTCAGGAAACCCACTGAATTAAATGAATAGAACACGACAAAAACATAAGTGTAGGCTGCACTGTGCTTCCATTCATCCCATATAGTAACAAATAACAGAACAGGGCAATCTGTTCTCCTGCACAAGCCACAGTGGGCGGCTCTAATGCTTTTTACTGGCAGAAAGTGATGCTTTTGGTCATGCAATAGAGCAACATACACTAAGATGTGCTTTATACCTTATGTCCACAATAAACAAGGACTGAACAATTGTGGAAAAATGCAGGAGGTTAGCAGAACAAATAACTTGAATAATGTGGTACGATAGGAGAGAAGGCTATGCCACTTTTGTTTTGCATGTCGGATAAAATGTGGATTTTCTGTGCATGCTGTTCTCAGTAGTTACAGTTATGTAGTAGTTTTTCTGGCTGAGAATGCACTAAGATTTCAGATAAAAAATGCATTTTATCTCTATAGGCTATGTCTGTGCAGTGAGCTGCTTTAATGTGATAATGGGCTTTAGATTGGATAGTGTTGCACAACAGATCCAAGAACTGCAATAGAGCTATGACAGGGAGCAACAGGGGAGGAGGGTTAATGCTTCTGAGTGTAGGAGTACTGATAGAAAATGGCTTATCAGACAGCATGTCTATTTACCAAACAAGCAAATCAGTTTCATTTTGGAACCTTTGTTTGGAGACACAGTAGTTTGTGTATGCACAATAATCAGCTTCAGCAACAGCAAAAGCCCCAGATGGGTTTTGGCTGAGAACACACACTGCAAGTGCATCATGTTAGCCTCAAAGGAGGCACAGAACAGTCACCAAAAAGTTATGTTAATTTAGACCAACCTTATTTGAATCTTTTTTGTTCTTGTATGAGTGCAGAAAAGATGACAGTTGTACGTTTGTTGTAATTGAAAACCAGGTGAAGAAAGTAAATTGTATTCTTTGGTTGTATGGATCAAGTGTTTTTCTACTAACAGTTCTCTTGACATCAAACTTTATGTTGCACTGACCTATTTTATTAGGTATTCTGGTTAATGTAATGATGAAATGGAATAGTGCATTTAAAAAATATACATGGCCAAATCATGTCAGAAGCGGCTTATTATTATTATTATTATTATTATTATTTTAGAAATGAATGTTATCTTTAAATAAGCAATAGTTTAGTCCAACATGCTTTATAGATAACAAGACAAATGCTCATCACAGGACTTCAGGGCCCAGAGTAAAATGTTTTAAGTACTTAGTTTGTTGGCTCAAAAGCTACAAACCTCAGTGTTCTATATTTCATTGTTTGACAGTGACATATGTAAGCGATAACACCAGACAAGTTGTACGTTCTGAGATTATAATGGATGACACTGGGGCTGAGGTATGCCCTGAAGGGTGTTATCTCACTTGTGCTATGGCTGCTTGCCAATAAAATGAAAATTTGATCTGATGACACATGGCTGCCATTCATTTAGCCATATATTAGTCATTTTAATCTTGTGTTTCTGTTTTTAACATTAATTCCTGTGTTTTAGGAAGCACAGGACACCGGAAGAGGTTTTGCTTTGGATAAAAACACTTTACTGATTTGCTCTCCGATTTTTAAATATATACTCAACCTGGATTAGCGCCGCATCATGCTAGGCAGTATTGTTGTGGGTTCAGTTTTTCCAGCTGAGATAATGTTATGTAATGGTCCGTCCCTCATGCACAGGCTGCTTCTCTCTTTGCTTCCCTCTGTCACAGACAGACAAGATACATTAGCTCTCTATCGGTCTTTCCCTCTCACACTCTTACCTTTGACTTCATGACTAATTTTCGTTCTTTCGATCTAGTCTGGTTTCCTTGCACCTTCTTCCTGTAGCTGTCCTTCAGTCCTGCAGGCTGCTGCCTTATTTCAAATATCTCTTTCCTCTTCCTACACCTGGGTCTGGTTGGTACATCCAGAATCATACACATATAAAACTCTTTTTGATTAAATTTTCATGGTTCCCATAAAAACGTTTTTCTAATGTGTGGTGATGGTAACACAGACACCCGCATCATAGATGTTCAGTTATACACTCTGATTACAAAATGTGAATCCAGACCTTCCAGTCAATAGCACTGTGAAGATCATTACATGACCACAAAACATTTTAAGGTCATCGCCTCAATTTTTTTAGGATCAATCTCCTGTTATTGCACTGCGCAATAAGTTATAAATTAGCACTGATGGGAAAAAAAACATTTGTCTTATTCTGAGTTTTGCCAGGACAAGAAAAGACAGATATAGTATCTTACAGGATAGCAGTTTTTGTTTTAAGGGTTCAACTCTCACTGGGGTCAGTCATGCTAAAAAAGATTCACACTCATGGAACTGTAAGCCTCTTAGCATAAAAGCATCCACCAAATATCACATGTTAATGGCCTATATTACCATATTTCAGCTCCACTGAGTGAGCACAGCTCCCCATGCGATTTTTCTGAATGCGGTTTTAAATTCCCAACCTTGCTGGATGACTACTGGGATATTTTTTGCAAAAGTTTCCTTTCACCAAATTCTCCATTACATGGTATAATAGAAGCTGATCAGTTCACTGAATACACGAAAGCTGAATGTAAGCAGTCAAATTTGTCTCGTGTGTGCTGGCATTGAATAGATCCCTGACAGAACCCGATGGACATTTGGCTTGATAGAGAGCATTCAGACAACATTCATGTGGTGGTCACCCCTCAGGCACAGCAAGTCACTGATGCTGTTCTGTGTATGTTTCCATCCCCACTGGGCACCATTTGTAAAATGCATGCACTTATGGTGTTGTAAGCTTTTCTAAATGGATGATATGTAGCACTCCTGACTTCAACAGCATCCGCAGTGGAATGTTCCAATGCTGTGGGCTGTCGCAGTCTGATAAAAAGTTTCACTTTTCAACACTGCAGAGTGAACACTTCTCAGTTTTAACACTTTATTGGATATGTCTCATGCTGTTAACTGCAGGAGCCTAATAATAGGCTTATGGCAGAGATGATGGCATACAGAGAGACAGACTATCTATATTGTGTATGTCGGTCCTGTATCCTAAAGCCTGAGATCCACCCCAGTTCAACGGTTTTTATGCCCTAACATTTAGCTAACCGCGCAAGCTAAAATGTTGTCACCCCTGTGAAGAATGTCACAATTCAGTCCCAGACTTATTACATTTTTTTTAATTCTATAAGGGCTTGAGTCTTCCTTTCTTTAGCTGTTTTTAGAAAACGTGCATAATTTCCAGTACTAGTGCAACGTTGCAAGTCATCATCTGGTCCATGGAAGCCTTTTCTCTAATCAGTGCTTCCCCAGGAGCACTTCATAATGGAGTATTGCTTCATGTGGGGTCACACTTGGAGAGATGGAGCACTCTGTATAAAGAAGAGGGTATAAATAACAATTTTAAAAGTGGGACACACTCACTATTCTCGACTGTATGTGGGAAACAGGTGTCACCACTGACTGACATCTTAGTCTTTCAGCTGTTCAGTTATGTAATGTTCTGTTACCCTCATAATATAACAGTGAGCCTATATAATAAGGTGTGCTCTCTTTAAAATGGATGAGTGCATGTACAAAGGCAGTACAAGTCAAGTTTGCATTTATATATGCATATCATAGTTGTTTTTTGCTGCATTATATATTGATATTTTGTCTAAGTCCATCACAACAACACAATATAAAGAAAAGGGTTTAAGTGAATGGCTGTAACCTGGCATGTGTGTCTGTGTATGCACTGATTCACACTTGCTGTAGAGGATTTTATTTTTACTCCCCACCCCCTCTACTGGTTTTGGACAGCCCTTAAAATGACAAACACTCCAAGGGAAAATGCATTAATTTGGTAGAGGGGATAGCTAAGGGTGTCCAGAATAAAACTGAAGCATAGTCATGGTTACCAGTAAGTATGGCTCTGTGCTAGCAATGCATTAATTATACTAGACACTTGAGTGGAAATGTTACATATGATGTTCTAGCTTAGTTTCAGCACCACCCTAGTGGATAGCTCCAATGCTGGGCAGCGGCCTAACTGAGCATTGATTTCAGCACCATTGCATGCAGACAGCTCCCAATGCTTTTGTTACTTTATGGCAAAGCTACAACAGCTGAAATAATTATTTTCACCACAAGACATGACAGTGAATTTTTCCCTCAAACCAAGCACGTCTAAACTCTTTTATAAAGGGTCATGGGACCACCTGATTTGACTAATCCACTGTTTGCAGTACTCAGATCATTTCATTAAATGAGTCGAGCCTGCTGTGATCCTGCTTGGTTGAAATTAAACCTGCAGCCATTCCACCCTTTATGAGATGGTGTGGACATGCCTGCCTCAAACCCTTGATGACACTGAAGGTTAACGTTCACCCTGTGCTAATTGTGTTGTCTGTATGTTTATTTATTTTGACTTTGAAGCTTGACTGCTGGGTAAAAACACCTCTCTAAAGTGAAATCTAACGAGGGGCTAATACAGGCACAGTCTTGACCGGTTTAAAGAAGGACTTTGAGCCAGACAAGATGTCACATACTTGTACTGCAAACATCCACCATTACGTTATTGCCGTGGGGAAATATTCGTTTCCTCATTTGCACTTGACGGTCCCAACCATTAGATATACAAGGAGACAGGGGAAAAGGGGAGAGAGTGATTAGAGGGAAAGAAAGAAATAAGGTGTGTTCCTGTATAATTACCCCTGAGAACCTCCACTCAGCACCCTGAATTAGTTCAATGCCTAGGCCCCAGGCTAGGATCTACCTCTTTGTCTCAGTCCTTCTCATGTTTTCTCAATCTTTCAATCTCTGCCTGCCAATACCCATCCCATCCAACCCCCTTCCAGTTCTCCCACCCTACCCTTTTTCTTTATCTCTTGGGTGAAGGGGAATAAAGGTATAAAGGGATTTAATTTTATGGCTCACTTCAGAAGACTTCATTTGAGTCCAGACATTTGATAGAGAGGTGAATATATTACTAATTAAAGACAGAAAAATGGTGGTGGATCAAGGTTCTAGACAGATGTTCTAATATAAAATACACAGACGAAATGAACACAAATACACACAGAAAACAAGCAGGTCAAAGTGTTGATCACGTTTCTCATCCTCACACAGCACACACCTTTTCAAACCCCTTGGGAAATATCCCCAAACCCCACATATTTAAAAAAGGATAAAGACCAAAGCCTCTTTTTATTTTGTTCCTGCTCTTTTCACCTCACCCTTTGTTCTCTCTCCTTGCCTGTCTCCACTTGTTTGCCCTCTCCTCCAATTTATCCACTCTTAGATAACGAAAACTCTTTTGAGTGTATCAATTATTCACTTAAGATGAGTTAAGATCTTGGTTGTGTTTGTGTGCGTGCAGGGAGGGAGGATAATGGTGTGTTTGTGTGTGTTGTGTGTGTGTGTGTGTGAGATCTTAATGCCACAGTTAGATTTACGGTGGCTGGGAATAAGCCTCTCTTTGGGAGATAATGCCATGTTGCTTGGGTGTGTTTGGGATTAGATTGGACCCTGTGATGCCACAAAACACATCCCTCTCTGCCACATTAGGCAGTCATTAGCAGCCAAAAGCAATGGGTAGGTGGGCAGGTAAAGCACCTTTTAACCTTTTGCGAGATAAACACAAAATATAAATAAATCAGAAGGGGCATCCAATTATTAGCAGAACAGTGGTAATTCATGCATTCCTGAAAAGGGTGGTTATAGATAGCCTAGCATTGTTGTCTTTGGTAATCTTGCTTGCTCATGTGTGCGGTCCAGTTCTAAACTAGAAGGGCACTCGGACCTCCGACAAGGCAAGCCCTATCTTGCAGTGTTAATGTAATAACTTGAGGGGGTGTTTACATTCATTTACCTGTTAGGAATATATTTTTCTGAATGAAGAAGAGAGAAATAATTCAGGTGCAATGAAGAACATAGATCGATACTGATTCATCAGTGAACGCTCCAACTCCATTGATGTAATGCTCAAACATTGATGCATATAACTGTCTTTAATATACACTTTTATTTTGACAATATTCCTGTTTTATTTTGAGAAGTAAACTGAGCACACGGATAGAACTGATCTTGGGAATGATCTATGTTCATAATTAAAAGATCATCACAGGCTCTTTAAATTAACCCATAAAAAAACATTTGCACTTAACTGCAATGTGACACTTTATAATGAACAGAAAGTCTATTTTTATTATTTGTATTAAAAAATGAATTGTTTCTTGTTTAAATATCTGGAAGAGCTCAGAAATAAAATAGTAAAATCCTATTTTATTTTTTTGTGAGTTGATATGATTGTAACAGTTTGTGTTACATGTGGATATGATATCGTTTCATATCGATTGCAGGCCCCTGTTGTACCGCGGCAGACTTTTTTCATATCTGCAAATAACATGCCGCTGTCCAATGAATCATTCTCACATCGTGTCGTGATGAAACCTACAATTTATTCCACTAGAAATAATTTGTGTAGCTGCCCTGCAGTTCGTATCCGCTCCAAAATTGAATGGGTTCTTATTTGGCTCTTTCTGCAGCCTTACACCAGGTTTCATGAAAATCTCCTCAGTAGTATTGAACCCACTCGGTGGAGGTAACCATGCAAGCACTAAATTATTGTTTTTACCAAAAATCCCTATTCCTACGTTACAAAGAGAAAGATGCCAGGCAACTACTTGGTGCAAGTAAGGTTGAGTATTGGTTGCATCGCTACTCAAATAAAAAGGGGATAATAATAAACATTTGCAAATAAACCATTATGTTGCTTAAAACAGACACATGTCAACCTCTATTGATGATTAAAACCAACAAACAAAAGCATGCTGCTTAGATAGTGTTTATAAATACACAAAATGTCAGCTTGCGCTGAATTAAGCCCTGTTTGTTTTCTGAGTGGGGATAAATCATCTCTGTGTTAGTGGCCATTTGAAAGTGTCTGATGGTACTCGGGATTAATAATTACTGTCTGGTCTTTCGTTTGGATGCACACAAAAGCTAACACACATGCATATACACACAAACAAGCACACAAGTGCATGATGGCAGGTTTTGCTTCCGACACAATAATGTTTGTTTTTACTGCCCTGTCACTGAAAGGCTTTAGTAGCAACATGGAAAGAGAAGCAGACTTGTTTTTATACATTGTGAAAAATATCTGACATTAACTCAAACACACATTCATGTCCACATGAATATACACATACAGACGTCCAACTACTTTTACCCCCATCCAAGACAGACAATGTCCTTGAAAGCTAGTGACAGCAGTAGACATGCATACTAACAAGCCACCCAGCTCACACCTGAATTACTCTTTGTCTCTCTCTGAGCCATGTATGCATGTCTGTCTACTCTTCCTTCCCAGTGTGTATATTTCGCTTTTTATGCTTGCGAGCTCATCTAAAGGCTTTAGGGTATATCCTCTATAGCACACAGATAAAATCTCACTTAGACTGACACGGACCTGAACACTTCAAGGTGACTCTCCTACCAGCTTACACAAATAAAGGACAGCAGCCGTTAAAGAGCAAAGGAGAAGCTTACTGACTCTCAAATGTGTTTAGTCTAACAATGAAATGTTTTCAATTCGGTGGATAATAACAGAAAAATGGGTGGGAAAGTGAAAGTAGAAAGTTTGGAAATCCAATATGCGATGAGAAAGCACATAACAGTTTTAATATTTGTACTTCTAAACAAGCAGTTAATCAATCAGTGATTTATTAGTGGATTGGTGGCTGAGTGAAAACAAGCTTGATTTAATTATGGTGCACTTACAAGTATCCAGCTTCCTTAACATACTACTGTGGCTTATTAAATCCCATTCAATATTTGTGAGTTGGTACATTATTTGTCTAAAATTTTTTTGCTCAGAATGGAAAAAAAGGAAAAGGCTCCAGGCACTTTTCTGTCATTTTACTAAGCAGGAAAACCAAATGCATAAATTGGAGAATGACTTTTTGCAATGTATATGACAAGAAATATATTTCACAGCAAAAGTGACAACCAGGAATCAGAAATACTTTATTGATCCCCAGAGGGAAATTTGGTTCCACGACAGTTATTCCTACCAGAAATAGAATGGAATAGAAACTATATATTAGAAAAATAGAAAAAATATACAGATATACAAAATCCTGCCCACAATTAATTATGTTCAGTGTTGTCCATAATTACAGAGATTGATACAGAACTAGTGAACCTTGTTTTACAGTTTCGGACATGCTTGTACCAACCTATTAGACCATTGGATGTCCATGCTTGCATCTTCCAGAACAGTTTGATTCCTACAAGGTGAAGGTGCATTTGACATGGGGAATGAAAAGCTTTATATCAAAGTGGGTAGCGCTAAACACACATACGGTAATGTCACTAAGGTAATCCATGGCACTTTTCTATGTTGTCTTTTATTTATTAATTGATTTTTGTTGTTATTCAGCACTAGCCAGTCCGGGTGTGACTATATATTAGTGCATATTTGCCCATGTGTGTGCATGCAAGTCCCTCTGTTTGGAATTGTTGGCACTGCCTGTATTCATGTCCCACTGGTTAGCTAATTGCCGCCACTCTGCACTGCAGACTACCTGGGCCAGGTGAGAGCAGTGCTGCGTGTGGTGGTTTGCCATGTGTCTAAGGACCACCTACTACTCTGTCATCCCGCTTTGATCTGCAGGTATCACTACGCTTCTCGTGTAAATAGACAGACAGACAACACTCTGAGAGCGAGGAATTGCATTGCTGCGGTGTTTTTTATGTCAGAGAAGCCACTGAGATTGAATCTTGGGTTTTGGATGCAATTATCACAATGTAGGTGATGTTGGTGTTTTTGTTCTGGTGCTCTGCACAGATATGACACTGCAACCTCACTCCTCCCCATCTCTCTGAAGCTGTGTGCCACTGTTGCCTGGAAGGAGGTTCACAGGGACCGCTAGTTACACAATCACCTTATAGTTTAGGTCCATACGTAAAATGTATGTTGAAATGTCTGCTGTATTAGCCACGGTGTGTTACATCATGTTTATTTGCATATGGAATGGGAAAGTTAGATCTCATCAGAAGTGGTCACTCAAGACACATGCAGACACATTGTAATGTGCAAACATACTTTCTTACTTCCATTTGTGATCGAGTCACCCAGGATGTATGTTAATACGAGGTGATGATTAAATGCAGAAATGAGGAATGAGATGTAATGGTAAAAAAACATTGAATTTTGATCTTTTTTCTGTCTTTCATGCTCATTAAATGCAACAAAGGCTTTATTTTGTGGTATTTTATTATTTTATTTATGTGTACACATTCATCTCTTATTCTCATCTTGCTTTGTCTTACAGGAGCTCATCTTTTACTTTACACTTTACACATCTCTTTCAATTAACAGTTTTAATGAACAAGGATGTCACGTAAATGACACAGAGCCTATAGTTAATGTTGCATGACGGACACAACTGGACCTACAAGACACTTTATACTTTGGTAGGTGGGTATATGTGCTGTATACACTTGCTGTGCGTTTGTGTAACTGAGAGATACCCACTTTCATTTTGTGTCCATGGCCCTATTTTTACAAAGAACATTTTACCGTTTTAATTTTGTTTACAGTTATGAACAGAGAGTGCTGAGAGAAACTCTCACTGCTGGTGGTGACAATGGATCCCCAGGGAAGAGAGTATACTAGACAGTGAAAAAGGTAAAGCAAAAGTAAAACATTGCTGCAAGGCATTAACAGAGTGTAAAACTTGTATTACCCAAATGGTCTTGGGTACTAGACAGAGTTTCTAAGGATTAGTGGGATGGTGAGATTTCAAAAGGAGTTAAATGGAGGGGTAAATGAACAAGGGTATTAGCATATACTGTAGAAATACTAGTATATAATAATGATAAAAGTATTTTAACAGTCAATTCATTTTACTATGTCCTTAAATTACATTTTGGAGATTGGAGGTTTTAAAGTGAAACAATGACACCCACTTATCTACAGTATGAGCCTGTTTACCAGCGCCAGATACTACATGTATACTTTTATTCATTGTGGGGGTCACAGCATACACACCGACTCATCAGTATCCACATGGTCCTCAGCTCCCAGCACACCACTGATAGAGGGATTACAGTGAAGGATCAATCTTCAGCCAACACACAGAATAGATATGGAGGTCTGAGTGTCCACTTCCCATCTGGTGCAAGATATCCCTCTTTCAATAGGTGATTTCCAGAAAAACATGAACTGTGTTGTGAACGAGTGCTGTTCAAGGTTACACTTTTACAGTCTTTTTGCTCAGCAGCAGCCAAACACATTTTAAGCATTAAGTCCAAGGTCTTACTTAACTTGAGGCTTTTCAACGGACAGCAGAGTCCATTTTTGGTGCTGTTTATTTCAAAACACAGAACTTTGATAAATGCAATAAAAGGTCGAGACCTCTCCATTGATGATTTTTATGAATTAGTCATATCCTTACATTCCTGCTAGAAAGTGAATTAAAGTTTGTGATTGCACAATGATTTATATGCAAGGCTTTGGGTATGAATGTCTGAGAGTGGCATAAATTCAAGCAGTGTGTGTGTATTTGTGTTCACAATGTGGATAAAAGGTGTAGAACTCATCCATATTAATCAAAGGTCGAGAAAGGTCCTGCTCTGAATGGCTTATACTGTGAAATCAAATCAGGCTGACAACAAAGACACAAACTTGAGTCTAGTTTATAATGTTTCTTTTAGTAAAGCAGGAACCAGAAGCCTCTCCAATCTGTATAAAGCGACAAATAGCAAACCTTCACTCAGTGCTCAGTAGTCAATCATTTCTTCAATATCGCTGATACACAGACCACATTTTATAAGTATTTCACATTGATGCATGCACAAACATTGGGTATTGGAACATTTTATCTCATTTTTATCTTCCTTTTTTTTGTTTACTTTCCCTTTCTAGCTTCTTATCTCTGTTTTTCCAGCTACAGCTCATTCGCGAACAAGATATGTTCCCCTTCAACTTGAGTGGTTATATAAACATTTAATAATAAATCAATAGCGTCAAATAAGAGAAGTGAGAGCAGCTTTCTCGGCATCAGTATCACTGTCAGTTTAATCCCCCATTCCTTGAATGCGTACAAAACAGTCAATCCAGTGGTGGCCAGAGGCTCCCAACACTCCTAATCCCTAATCCAAGGTCTGGGGCAGATTAAGACGAACCCTGGGGACTCCATTCCTTCTGGGAGCCAGGGATGAATAAATGGATGGGCGTGGAAAGGATATAAAGACAAAAGGATGGGATGATAGTTGCAAGGAGAGAAAACTTTGTACAAGAGATAGAGAGGAATGGTCATAACAGGAAGTGTTAAAATAAAAGCATCCTCCCAATCATTGCTGTGAGTAAACTGAACAATGGAACTGATTAGAGGGAGTATGATACAGCAAATTGCTCTACCCAAACCACCCAACAGGGGCGTAAAGTCAGTGGACAAGTTGATAATGTAAAAAAATAAATTGGTACTCAGTTGATGACCCAGATAACCTCAAATATGAGGCTAGATAACCTTCTGACACCCCCACCACCACTGAAGTAATAGGTGGATGTCAGATCGATGGCTGCCTGAGGTGCGCATGGCGAGCTAAGGGTGGCAGATTACCCTCTCTTCATCTGCCTGTCTCTCTGTTAGACACCTCTCTGCACCCACCCGCCCGCCCTGATCGGCACATCTCGTCTCTCTCTTTCTCCAAGGTAATTCCAGACCGTATATGCGTGCCCGGGCTGGCAACTGCTGCTGCTCATAGTTGCTGCCTCTTTCTCTCTCTTTTTCTCTCTCCTGGGTCTCCTCCCTCCCTCTCTTCCTCCTTCCCTCCCTTCCTCTCTTCCTCTCTCTCCCACACAGACGCGGCATACCTCCTCTTCACCAGCCACCGTGCGTGCTGGGGCTGACGCGAGTACCCGCATACGGAGTGCGGAGTGCGGACCGCGGAGTGTCGTTGCGCGCATCCTCGGTTAATTTTTCTCCTCGTAGCCGAGCCTGCATTTTCCTCTTCCTGACGCAGAACAGAAGAGTGGCTTTGGGGCTCTCTTTCGTTGTACGTGGAAGATCCCTCTCCATCCATCCCGGTCTCTCTCTCATCTCTACAGGAAACTAGAGACTATTTCGGAATATGGTACCTCTCCGTGGTAATGCCATGTGACAAGGCTTTTCATCATTTCTTTCCCCTCCAACAAAAGTCGCTGGGTTCGCCTGTGTGTTCTGGCGTTGGTGATATTCAAAGAGGGGCCAAGTGAAGGAAAAATCAAAAGCCCCTGGGCAAAATGGAAGTTTTGGCCGTTGGCTTGGTCCGCTGAGGCTGCTGCTGCTGCTGGTGGTTTGGTGATTGGTGCAGGGGGGAAACTGCGTCGCCAGGTCTGAAAGGCTGGGAATCACGGGTCATTACAACAGGACCCGCTCATCAAGATAACTACGTTTTCCCCCTCACATTATCGAATGGTTACAGATTTATTCCTTTGAATGAGCATCCTCCAGCCCCTCAGTTCGCTTTAACGCGGCGACGTTTGGATGCGGTTTGTTTTCTCTGCGGCTCAGCGTCTCTCCGCTCGCCCAGAATATGATTTAATGTTGGGAGGAATTTCAACAGGGTGCCAGTCTGTGACTACCCGGGAATCTCTACTTATTTTCCTCTTCAGACAAGCATCACACTCTAACGAAAAGAGAATAATATATCAAGGAAGATATTACAGGGAATTTCCTTGACCGCCCTACAGATGGACTAAAAAAGAAGGTTCGGTTCTCGGGATTTTAACTCTGTTCGCTCTCACTCAGAGAGCTGTGGTTTTCTCTGTGTTTTTTTGGAGGAAATATTCTGGACAACATGAAAGTTATCTCGGCTATGTTGCTTGTTGCCGTTTTTTGGAGCCAGGAGTGGAAGTCGGCGCTCTCGGATTCAATCATCCACATCGGTGAGTTACTGCGCTTTTTCTCCTCTAATTCGCGGCCACAATACGCTCTCTGTGCGTCTCTTAGGAAACAGATTTGAGGTTTCAGCCTCGATATGCACTGCGCTGCGTAAATCACAGCATTGCTGGCGATTTCTTTGACGCCCTGTGGCATTTAGTGGGCTTTTCAATGAATGGAGACTATGCCATTCAATATGTTTTAGGCAGATTTTTTTGGCACATCCACTTCTTTATATTGCTGGTGAAATAACAATCAGCTTTGCGCCATTATGGATATCGTTCAGATGAACTTTGCACTTGAGTTGGTTGCTTATTGTGAATGAATTGCATTTATCAAACTAATATCACAGATATGCTCTTAAGTTGGTTTTTCATGTGCTTAATAATTAATGGTCATAAGGATTGATCAATAAAGGCTGGCGCAGCGGCTCCATAGGATTTCAGATGTAATAATGGCTGTGTGAGCACAGGATGCGCGAAAAACAGGTGGTTTAGAATGGCGTGATGTTGTCCTGCATGGCAGAGGGATTACTCAGGATGGCAGCAAATTTTCTACTTATAGGTTTTCCTGAAGCACAATGGCATTGCCACCTTCCATCGCGAGCTACTGCAGTGCCAGGAGAAAAAAAAAAACGTTTTATGTCCTAACGTCTTTTCCGCCTTCCACCACCACCAGCTAAGTGTGGCACTGTTGTGTTGAATGTGATTTCGACATCAGGGAGCGTATTCTTTCTGGAGATGAAGCAGCGCTATAGGTAGGGAAAGAGAGAGAGAGAAGGAGGGGAGAGAGAGGGAGAGATGACGCTGGAGAGCGTGTCTTGCAGGATGAGATGAGGACGCGAGGTGGTAGTGGGCACACATAATCGTTGCACAGCTCAGTGGCCTCCAATGGGCGATAGACCAGAGAGAGAGAGAGCAGAGTGTAGGTGCGTGAGTGAGTGAGAATGATGACCAATCACACACACACACACACACACACACACACCGGCAGAAAGATAAGCACCTGTCCATGTTGAACTGTTTTTTGACCGCATCATGCACATGGCCAAGATCACATCCATATTTCAACAGACACTCACTCGCACACATCCACACTCAAACACACATGTTCCACATTATAAGCCACCAACCAATCTAACCCACCACATTATGCTGCCAGGGAGGAAGGACTGGCCTGTTTGATCCATTTAGGCCCTGGCCAGCTGATTTACACAGTAGACCCCAGGCCAATTTAGCAGCTACCTCGACACAATTTGCCAAGAGCTGGATCGGTTCGAGGTTTAATCTGGGCTCTAGACCAAGCTGATGCTTCATATCAGACTTACAACAGCAGCATGGCCAAATGAATGAGATTTACACAGGTCAAGTACACAGTGGCTGTGTATTATGTCATCTGCAGACTGTGGAAAATACAGGTGGTATGCCAGT
Source organism: Centropristis striata (assembly GCF_030273125.1). Lineage (NCBI taxonomy): Eukaryota > Metazoa > Chordata > Actinopteri > Perciformes > Serranidae > Centropristis > Centropristis striata. The sequence continues at coordinate 19,993,882 of NC_081523.1, forward strand.
CAAACCAGGCTGAAACCTCTTGTTGTGGAAACCAAAACTGTAGATGATGCTTGTTATGCACTTATAGTTTAACTGGCCTAGTTGTCATGGAGTTTTGTGTTAAGATATTCATATTAGGTTGTACAGAAATTGTATTGCATTCCAGCAGCTGATGGAGTAT